>NC_082681.1:22829966-23132996 GCF_025265405.1 Mesoplodon densirostris
AAGCTTATTCTAAAATTTATATGGAAAGGTGCAAGCCCTAGAATAGCTAAAACAATCTTGACAAAAAAAACCAAAGTGGGAGGAATAACTCTACTCAACATTATACCTACAGCAATCAAGACTGTGTGCACTGGCAGAGGAATAGACACATAGATCAATGGAACTGAATAGAGAACTCAGAAATAGACCCACCCAAATATGCCCAACTGATTTTTGACAAAATTTCCAAAATATTTTAAATGGAATAAGGATAAACTTATCAACAAATGATGCTGGAGCCATTGAACATTCATAGGCCAAAAAAAAAAAAAAACACCAATAGCAGCAACAACAACAAAAAAAAACCCTTCAATAAACCTCACGCCTTGGGACTTCCCTGATGGTCTAGTGGTTAAGACTGCACGTTCCCAGTACAGGGGACCTGGGGTCGATCCCTGCTCAGGGAAGTAGATCCTGCATGCTGCAACTAAAGAAAAAGATCCCACATGCCGCAACTAAAAGATCCCGCCCGCTGCAACTGAAGATCCTACGTGTGGCAACTAAGATGCAGTGCAGCTAAATAAATAATTTTCTTAAATAAATAAAAAAATGAACCTCACACCTTATCCCCCACCAAAAAAAACTCAAAATGGATCATGATCAAGCACAAACACCAGTTACCAATGCCAGGAGAGAACTACAACTTCATAGAAGATAGCAAAGTTCATAACTATGTCAACCACAAGGATCTTGGTATCAGAGTCTTCAAAGAAAACACAATACAGTCAAGCAGTGGTTGGAACAACACTTTACTTACCTAGACAAGTAAGAGCAAAACTAGCTCCAATAGTGGGTGTTGGTCCCTCTCAGCAACCACGGCAGGGAAATTGGCCTACACACACCCCTCATGTCCCCGCAGGGGACAGATATAGCAATGGGGTCGGCCAGGTGCCATATGATGCACACACTTAAGCAGAAAAAAGGAGTCATATTGAGTCTGAAACAGGGAAACATATTCCCACACAAGGCAATAAGAGTGGCACAGGCTGTGGGGGGTTTCTTATCTTTTGGTTAGGAAGTGTTCTAGGTCCAAGGCTCTGAGTGGGCAAGCCTGGGGAGGGGCGACAGGTCAGCAGTGACTGCTTTCCCAACAATGGACTGAAATGTAAAACTATAAAACTTTCTCTAAACATTAAGAGAGAATCTTCAGGGTCTAGAGCTAAGCAAAGATTTATTAGGCTTGACACCAAAAATGCAATCCATAAAAGGAAAAATTGATAGATTAAACTTCATCGAAATAGAAAAGTTTTGCTCTGCACAGGACTCTGTTAAGAGGATGAATCAACAAGCTGCAAGGTGGGGGAAAATATTTGCAAACCACATATCTGTCAAAGGACAAGTATTGTGAGTACATAAATAACTCTCAAAACTCAACAGTTAAAACAATCAAATTAGAAGACAGGCAAAATACATGAACAGAGATTTCACTGAGGAGGATACATAGATGGTAAATAAGTACATCAAGAGATGGTCAACATCATCAGCCATTAGGGAAATGCAAAATAAATTGCAATGAAATATCACTACCTACCTATCAGAATGACTAAAATTAAAAATAGTTGACAACGGGCTTCCCTGGTGGCGCAGTGGTTGAGAGTCCGCCTGCCGATGCAGGGGACACAGGTTCCTGCCCCGGTCTGGGAAGATCCCACATGCCGCGGAGCCCCTGGGCCCATGAGCCATGGCCACTGAGCCTGTGCGTCCGGAGCCTGTGCTCCGCAACGGGAGAGGCCACAACAGTGAGAGGCCCGCGTACCGCAAAGAAAAAAAAATAGTTGACAACACCAAATGCTGCCAAGGATACAGGGAAGTTGGGTCACTCATATACTACTGGTAGGGATGTAAAATGGTATACTCTGGAAAACCGTTTAGTAGTTCCTCAACATGTTAAATATAGAGTTCCCAAAAGACCCTGTGTTATATAAATGAGTCAAAGGTGGCCTCAGCGTATTGGCCCTATATTGTTTATTTCTTCAAAGCAGGCCAGCACCCACTCTATCAAAAGCACATCAGTGCCAAGCTCTAATTTTTATACAACCAGACTTTTAGCCATTTTTAGCCTGCTTTGCATATCCCACAAAACTACACCAAACATCTTTTAGCTACAGATTAAAACCCCCAAGCCACTGTTGTCCTTCAGAGTCCTCTGACCCAGAGAGGCTGCACCATACTGTTGAGCAACATTACCTAGACATGTAAGCTCTATCTCTAATCCTCATCTCCCCTTGAAATCCCCTTGCCATCCACCACTTAATAAAATAAAAAGGGGGAAATTTGGACCCAGAAACAGATGTTCACAGGAGGAAGATGATGTAAATATGGCCATGTGATGACGTAAGTAGATGGGACTGATACAGCTACAAGCCAAGGATTAATGGCCACCACCAGGAGCTAGGAGGAGACAATAAAAGGTTCTTACCAAGCAAGAGTCTCATAGGGAGCATGGCTCTGCCAACACCTTGATTTTGAACTTCTAGCCTCCAGAACTGTAAGACAATAGATTCCTGTTGTTTTAAGCAACACGGTTTGTGATACTTTGCTATGGCAGCCCTAGCAAACTAATAATCCATGGAATATCACTCAGCAATAAAAGGAAAGAACTATTGATAAACACAACAACTTGGAGAATTATGCTGAGGAAAAAAAAAACAACAAAAAGCCAATTCCAAAACGTTACATGCTGTGTAATTCCCTTTATATATCATTTTTGAATGGACAACATTTTAGAAATTAAGGGTTGATTAATGGTGGCCAGGGTTTAAGGACAGGGCAGAGGAGTAGTGTGGGAGGGATGTGGGTATGTCTATAAAAGGGCAACACAAAGAATCTTTGTAGAAATGTTCTGTATCTTGACTGTGGTGGTGGAGACATGAACCTACATATGTGATAAAATTGTATAGAACTTAATACACACACACAAATAAGTACAACCAAAACTGGGAAAATCAGAATAAAATCAGTGAACTACATGCCAATATCCTGGTTGTGATTTTACACGGTAGGTTTGTAAAATGTTACCATCTGGAGAATTGAGCTAAGTGTCAGTGGGTCTCGCTGAATTGTTTCTTACAACTGCATGTGACCTACAATTATCTCAATAAAATTTTTCAGTTAAAAGAAAATATCTCTTGGTGGTTAAGAACAGATTTTAAATAGAAAGAGCGACAGAAGGGAGAAAGTTAGGAAACTTTTGCAGAAATCCAGGAGAGAAATGGATGTTGGCTTCAAAGAGGAGTATAGCAGTAGGGTTGAAGCAGTATGGAGATGTAGTTGGATTCTGGATATATAGTATTTTGAAGGTAGAACAGCATTTGCTGACAGATGCATGTAGGATGTGAGAGAAAGAGGAGTGTCAAGGATGACTTCAAGGTTTTAAGGTGGAGAAGGCTGTAGGTGGAGAGGGTTTGGCAGTAGAGTTGGGGGAGGGGATTGAGATAGTAAAGCTAGGGGACTACATATCATCAAGGGAATAATTGTAGATAGAGAAAAGGAAAAACTAAGAACTGAGACTTCAAAGAAGGTTCTTAAAGCAGGGACTCAAAAAAGGTATCTCAAAAAGTTTAGGTTATCCAACTATGAAAGTATGGAACATCCAAGTGTGTGGATTCACAGACTAGTTGCAATTAGGAGTCTTCAGCACACAAGCTGAATATTACTGGGCTAGGATATCTTGAGTTGGGGCATGGGCCTCATGATTTGAGTTTATGTGCCACCCAAGAAACCCAGGAGAAAAGTACCCTCCTTCCCCTACACCCACTTCTCCCAAAAAACCCTCAAATGACACAAAACAAAAACCAGCATGTCCAAAGTGGCTGATTTCAAAATCTGTAAAGAAATCCCTGAGTGGGCAGAGATTCGCTGTGTAAATATTGTGAAGAACTACTTCATTCTGCCACCTGATCTTTCCACTGGGAGCTTGGCTGTTTCCCCCAGATCCAGCCTGTCAGTCTTATGGTTGATACAGACTCCAGGAGATGTGCAATCCTGGCTGCCACCCTCCACATCATGCTTCTCACCCCATCTGTTGGCTGGTTCTTAATTCTCTGTACTAGTATTAGAAGTTCCCTCTGGGAACCCAATTAGGGCGTGCTCACCAAGCAAATCTAATGTGCCCTCTGTAGGAAGTATATACAGCAGTGTTCAACATGTTGGTTTGATGGGACTTGAAGCAGCAAACAGACAGTATTCCCATAACGCCTGTCACTCCGGGACAGAACCATAGGGGGAGTAGAAATAAGGGAGGAAGGGAGAGAGAATGGGGACACTTTGGGACACAGCTGCCACCTACTGCTGCTCTGCCATGCCTAGAAAAGCAATGAAAGCTGAAGGCAATTGCTCAGTTTGTTCAGCCCCTGGTGAGGCCACAATATCTTTAAGCCAGTTAGTTAATAGAGGGTGGTAAGGTTGCTCAGTCTGGAGAAGCGAAGCATGGAAAGAGTTAGGGAGGAGACAGGAGCTATTTTCAGTTTTGAGGAACATGGCTGTCACTGCTGGTGACCTGGGAATGAGGGAGAAAACTGGTTTTCTGCATTGTGGCTTCAAACCTCAGACCTAGTAATGTCAGCAGGGTATGGAAGGCAGAGGAAATAGGCTTAGTTGGGGACAAACCTTTCTACAGCCAGAGCCTTCTTGCCTATCAGCCTGCCTCTCCATCCTTGGTATAGGTAGTTGGTGCCTTCTAGGGAATTCCATGATTGAAGACATGAGGGAGGAGGTGCAGAGGACCAGAATAATCTGGGACAATGGTCAAAAGCACAGATTCTCAAGTCGCACTCCAGACCTCCTGAAAAAGATTCTCTGTAGGAGGGCTCTGGATATCTGTATTTTTTTTTTTTTTTGGTACGCGGGCCTCTCACTACTGCGGCCTCTCCCGCTGCGGAGCACAGGCTCTGGACGCGCAGGCTCAGCGGCCATGGCTCACGGGCCCAGCCACTCCGCAGCATGTGGGATCTTCCCGGACCGGGGCACGAACCCGTGTCCCCTGCATCGGCAGGCGGACTCTCAACCACTGCGCCACCAGGGAAGCCCCAGAAAGGTTTTTTAAGATGTCAAAACGTCATAATATACTTTCTTCTCTTCAGCTCCAGAAAATGACTTTGGAAAAGAAGCTGATTAGTTTGTGTGGAGGGAAGTTTTGACTATAATTTCTTCAAATATTTTCTCAGGTCTTTTCTCCCTCTCTTCTCCTTCTGGGGCCCCCTATAATGCAAATATTGTTGTGTTTAATGTTGTCACAGAGGTCTCTTAGGCTCTCTTCATTTCTTTTCATTCCTTTTTCTTTATTCTGTTCTGTGGCAGTGAATTCCACCATTCTGTCTTCCAGGTCACTTATCCGTTCTTTTGCCTCAGGTATTCTGCTACTGATTCCTTCTAGTGTATTTTTCATTTCAGTTATTGTATTGTTCATCTGTTTGTTTGTTCTTTAATTCTTCTAGGTCTTTGTTAAATATTTCTTGCATCTTCTCAATCTTAGCCTCCATTCTTTTTCCAAGGTCCTGGATCATCTTCACTATCATTATTCTGAATTCTTTTTCTGGAAGCTTGCCTATCTCCACTTCATTTAGTTGTTTTTCTGGGGTTTTATCTTCTTCCTTCATCTGGTACATAGCCCTCTGCCTTTTCATCTTGTCTACCTTTCTGTGAATGTGGTTTTTGTTCCACAGGCTGAAGGATTGTAGTTCTTCGTGCTTGTCTGTCTACATTTTTTTCCTGAATGTGGGTCACAGTTTTCTGTTTCTTTGTATATATAATAATTTTTTTGTTGAAAACTGGGCATTTTAGAGAATATTGTAGCAACTCTAAAATTAACCTCCTTCTGGGGCTTGTTGTTGTTTGTTTGTTTATTTATTTAGTGACTTGGCTGGACTAATTCTGAGAAGGTATTTCCCCTGTAGTGGATAGCCTCAAATGTTTCTGCTGAGATTTTTTTTTCCATTTTTATTTTTAAGTCTGGCTTCCTAGGGGTTGCTCTTGAGTCAGCATCACTTAGTGGTTAAGCCATCAACTAGTCAAAAGTTTTACATAAGTCCCTAGATCCAGTGAAGTTTTCATCCTTTACTGTTGGATCTGTGTGTGGCTTGGAGACTGCTTTCACAGTTTGGGAGAAAACCAATCAGTCAGGGATTTTTATTTTGGAAGCACTTTCCCTAGTCATCCCTAATAAAGTGCAGCCTTGAGCATAGAGAAGTCTTCCAGACCACAGGGGATGAGTGTGATCTTAACAGGACTCTATTAGACTATCTCTTTTCCTGATATACCTGTAAAACTTATGTCTGGTCTCCTTCTGTTGGTATCACCAAGCTGTTACCCTCCTCTGATTGCTAGCCACTGTGAGTTTTATAGTGTTAAACAACACCCCGGGGGCATGAATTCCTCCACTCTCTGATCCAAATGAAATCTACTCTCTTTGGCTGGGCCAGATCTGCCAGTCTTTGCAGTTTGTCCTACGACTCCTCTCAGGGAGAACCTCAGTGCTATGACATACAAGGATTTGGGGGACACTGTTTTTCAATGATAATCCACCCAGATCCTCCCTATAGAGCAGGTGCCGTGATTTGATGAAAGGGGCACCACCAACTGGTTGCTGTCGTCCACCCAATATAGATTTCTGCAGCACAGAGATGGGAGACTTTGGATATTCACCAGATTCCACCACCTTTCCAGTATAGATGTTCCAGACCAGGAAACTGGGGAAGATACAGGTTGTTTACAAGGCTGTATCTGAGTCAGTCCAGTCTGCCCAGTGTGGCTGGAGTAGTTTTTCTACAGATGGAACTGAGGGAGGGATGGGTACAGCTCAGCTGCCATGGCCTGCCACTGTTCTTGCAAGTTTCAATCAAATTTGTTGAATCAGCATCTCTCAATTTTGTGTAAACCTGTTGGTCAATCTCCAGAGACTTTAAAAGGTTTCCTTTGATAATTTTGACCAGTTTAATAGATGTTTTCTGGAGGAGAGGATTCCCTCACACCAGAAAGGGGATTGTGTGAACTTTTTCTCTAAGCCTGAGATCAAAACCATAGCTGCAGATGATTGACAACCAGAACCAAGGCTGGGTAAGTAGTTCGGTGAGAAAATAAAACCACCATTATTATGACACATGCAAAATATTTGTGCTATAGCCATCCTTGAACTGAGTTTAGGCCTATTTTATCTTTATAGATGTTACAAATATTTATGCTGATAGACTCATAATCTGTCAGACTTGCATAGCACCTGCCTTCTGGGAAGCATGATGCTTTCTTTGGGTTCATTCTGCCACCCTTACTAGAGCCAGCAAATGTACATTCTGACGCAGTACAAGTCAGCACTAGGAGGAGGAAAAGCCCTTGGAGTTTCCCCCAGTCTAATGGAACAGCCAAGACACATGTCAAAAAACCAAAACCAAACAAACAAAAAACCCCACTTTGCATGGAAGAGGTGAAGGAGGCAACACAGTAAGGCAAAAAAATGAGGCCAAATCCTAGTTTGGCCTTTTAAAATTTGTGGCCTTGGGCAAGACATTTAACCCCACAATTTCTTCACCTTGTTCTCATCTTTAAAATGGGGATATTGCTGCTTATTTCACAGTGTCCCTAAAATAATTGAATAACCTCCCCCCTGCTTAACTCCTAAACTTACCTCAGAGCTAACAACCCTTTTTGCTTGATACACTCAAGCCACACTGATATCTTTACGTTTCTTGAAAGTACCAAGTCCTTGCCTGCTTTGGGGTCTTTGCACAGTATATTCTCTCTGTCTGAAGTGGATTTTTACCAAGTCTTCATAAGATCAGCTCTCCTCTCATCATTTAGGTCACAGCTTAAACAACACCTCCACAGAGTGGCCTACCCTGACAATGAAATCTAAAACAAAACAACAGAAAACCAAAAAATCCCTGGCTGCTTTCCCAGTCCAGTCACTCTACTGCATTATTTTATTTCCTTCATAATGCTTACAAATACCTGAACATAGAAGCAATATACTTCGTGGCATACTGCCAAATTGCCTGGATTTGGATCCTGGCTCTACCACTTTCTAGCTCTGTGAGTTTGGGCAAGTTATTTAATCACTCTGAGCCTCAGTTTATTCATCTGTAAAATAGGAATAATAATAGAATCTACCTTACACTGTTGCTGTGAGGACTAGATGAGTTAATTCAGGTAAAATGTTCAGCACAGTATCTGGCATTTGGTAAGACTCTCTCTCATTGTTAACTATTTTGGTAGCCAGCCTCCATAGTGGCTCTCCAATGCTCCCCACCTCCTGGTATTCAGAGGAGGGTTTGTCTGTGTGATAAGGCAGAAGTGATGGTGTGTCAGTTCTGAGATTAGGTTATAAAAGATCTCATCTTCCATCTTGGACACTCTCACTCAGTTCTGCTCTCTGTCTCTCTCCGATCACTCACTCTGGGAGAAGGAAACAACCTTCCATGTCAAATAGCCTCATAGAGAATTCCACGGGGCATGACAAAACATAGAGGACTCTGGTCAACAGCTGGAGAGGAATTGAGGCCTTCCCACAAATACATGAGCAAGCTTGGTGGCAAATTCTCAATCTCTCGTTGACAACTTGACTGCAATCTTATGAAAGATCCTGAACCAGAACTATCCAGTTAAGTCTCTCCTGGATTCCTGACTCTCAGAAACCATATGAAATAATATTTGTTGCTTTAAGTCATTAGGTTTTAGAGTAATTTGTTATGTAACAATAGTTAACTAATGTAGCTATTAAATTATCTTGTTGGTCTACCTGATTATTATCAGTCCTCTCTTCTCTACTCTATCCCCAGACCCTTTTAGTGGACTGCTGAGTTTAGAGTGAGCACAAGCATTTTATGTGGTGAGTAAACTTCAACGTTTCACGAGAGGGCTTGAATAGCCCTTGTTTTGTTATTACTATACTGTTTCTGGTGTCATGGAAAGAGCACTGGGCTAGGAATGGAAAGTATTTTTACTAGATACCTGAGTGGACTTGGATAAGTTATTTCACACCTCTGAATATTCTCATCTCTCACATGGGGAAAATAATACCTGCCATACACACCTGTAAGGGTAGTTACAAAGATTAAATGAAATAATTGATGGGAAACCCAATAAAAGAATAAGCAGTGTCAGGACAATATCAAATCCCCTCTAACAATTGTTGTTGTTGCTGTTGTTGTTGTTGTTGTTCATAGCTAGGGGGAAAACATCTTCTGAATTTAAAAAAATTATTATTAATTTCTACAGTGATATGTGGAATTAAAGACTCTTAGGTAGTTATATTATACCAGTGTGTTTCATTCAGCCTCCAATATGGCAGTTCCTTAAGTAGCAATCTTTCTGTCAAAGCAAAAATTTTCCCCTAACGAACCAAGACATCATTTTCTTTCAAGGATTGTAATTCCCCCCCGCATCATATTAATTCCCTTCACTCTTAGTCCGATTTTACAATTCCTTCTTGCCAGGAAACAGCTCAGTATTGAAATAGTTTCCTCACCTTTGGAGCAATTTCCTCTTTTTTTAAAATAAATTTATTTATATTTTACTTTTGGCTGCATTGGGTCTTTGTTGCTGTGCATGGGCTTTCTCTAGCTGCGGGGAGCAAGGGCTACTCTTCATTGCAGTGTGAAGGCTTCTCATTGCAGTGGATTCTCTTGTTGCAGAGCATGGGCTCTAGGCGCACAGGCTTCAGTAGTTGCGCTCGTGGGCTCAGTAGTTGTGGCACGCGGGCTCAGTAGTTGTGGCTTGCAGGCTCTAGAGCACAGGCTCAGTAGTTGTGGCGCACAGGCTTAGTTGTTCCGCAGCATGTGGGATCTTCCCAGACCAGGGCTCAAACTTGTGTCGCCTGCATTGGCAGGCGGATTCTTAACCACTGTGCAACCGGGGAAGCCTGAGCAACTTCCTCTTTGAGCAAATAACTGCTCAAATAATAATGGCCCAAATAATAACTGCCCAAATAAATCCAAATAACTGTAAATAATTGACACTTTTCTTTAATGCCCTGGGGGCCTCATTCCCAGGCCTGCTGAGTGATGCTCTTCCATTAAAGTACACGCTTTAGGGACCGATTGAATAACCTATTTCTATCCACACAAGGAAAATTATGCAGCTGTAAAAAGGAATGAAAAATCTTTCTAAGTACTGCCACTAAATGATCTCCAGGACCTAGTGTTTGGTTTTTAAAAAGTGCAGAATAATGTATAGGGTATGCTACATTTTATCTGAGAAAGAGGGAGAACAGGAATGTGTATTTATATCTATATTTTAAAACAATATTAGAAAGATAAGGTAAAAATAATAAAGTTGGCTACCTATAAGAGGAGCAGGAGAACAGGATGAAAAGAACAGCTAGGGCCTCCCTGGTGGCGCAGTGGTTGAGAGTCCGCCTGCCGATGCAGGGGATATGGGTTCGTGCCCCGGTCTGGGAGGATCCCATATGCCGCGGAGCGGCTGGGCCCGTGAGCCATGGCCGCTGGGCCTGAGCATCCGGAGCCTGTGCTCCGCAACGGGAGAGGCCACAACAGTGAGAGGCCCACATACCGCAAAAAGAAAAAAAAAAAAGAAAAGAACAGCTAATCTTATGTAAATTTATCTTATTTTGTATATTTGTCTTTGGAACCATGTAGCTGTTTTACAAATTATTTTTAAAATTAAATAAATCAAAATATCAAAGTAATCACTACAAATTGAAACACAAAATGAAACTGATGAACCTAACATTGTATTGAGATGATGACCTAACCTTAATCACAGAGAGAGGAATTATTTCAAGTGAATTTAAAACAATAACTATGACTAGTAGGTTATACCTTAGGAACAAAACTAGCTGCAAACAAATCTTAAAGTGTTATCAATAACCATACTGTTAGTAAAGTATTGGAATTGTTATGAAACTATAAAATATTTTAGAATAAAACAAACCATTTTACTAATGTCATTGGGAACCAAGATTTTCAACATTTGAGAAAAGAGATACAGATATAAAATAGAACAAGAAAAAATTCTATAATCCTATATTTAAATTAGAAATATTAGTATAAATTCATAATACAGTTTTTCTTAACAAATATTTAATTCATAGCTCTGATCATAGAAAAAGCCTAGAACATATGAACATAGTAGCAAATTAACCACCACAGCATACAGACTGTGGTCTCTAAATGCTTCTTAATTTCATCCATTTCGGTGTGTGTGTAGTAATATATCATTACAATTTTAATTTAATGACTAATGCTGGTGAGCATCATTATTATCCATAGAGTATCCAAGAATATCCATCGGTGGATACTCTTCTGTGAAACGTCTAAGTATTAAGTCCACCTTTGATCAGGTTGTTTATTTTTATTATTGGTTTGTAAGAGTTCTTCAAATGTCTGGGTGTGAACCATTTGTCAGTCACATACTTTGCACATATATTTTCCAGTACAGTGGTTTGTCTTATCATTTTCTTAATAATGTCTTTTGATGTCTTGACATTTTTGAATTTTACAAAATACAGATATCACTTTTTTCTTTTCTTTTTAGTGATTAATGTATTTGATTTATTTTAACATCTTTATTGGAGTATAATTGCTTTACAGTGGTGTGTTAGTTTCTGCTTTATAACAAAGTGAATCAGTTATACATATACATATATCCCCATATCTCCTCCCTCTTGCATCTCCCTCCCACCCTCCCTATCCCACCCCTCTAGGTGATCACAAAGCACCAAGCTGATCTCCCTATGCTATGTGGCTGCTTCCCACTAGCTATCGGTTTTACATTTGGTAGTGTATATATGTCCATGCCACTCTCTCACTTTATCCCAGCTTACCCTTCCCCATCCCCGTGTCCTCAAGTCCATTCTCTACATCTGCGTCTTTAATCCTGTCCTGCCCCTAGGTTCTTCAAAACCATTTTTTTTTTTAGATTCCATATATATGTGTTAGCATATGGTATTTGTTTTTCTCTTTCTGATTTACTTCACTCTGTATGACAGACTCTAGGTCCATCCACCTCACTACAAATAACTCAATTTTGTTTCTTTTTATGGCAGAGTAATGTTCCATTGTATAAATGTGCCGCATCTTCTTTATCCATTCATATGTCGATGGACACTTAGGTTGCTTCCATGTCCTGGCTATTGTAAATAGTGTGCAGCATTATTTTAGATACTAAAATCAGATAGTGTAAGTTCTCCTACTTTAATCTTTTTCAAGATTATTTTGGCTATCCTAGCCAAGATGCATTTCTATATAAATTTTAGAAACAGCCTATCAATTTTTACCAAAAAAAAAAAACCCAGCTGAAGTTTCAATCAGAAGTCCATTGAAAGTAGAGATCAATTTGTGGAGAATTCAAATCTTAAAAATATTGAGTCTTCTAAGTAGTGAACATGTTATATCCCTCAATTTGTTTAGGTCTTCAATATTTTGAGTATTCAGTGTAGGAGACCTACACATTTTTCATTAAATATATGCCTATTTTTGATGCTTTTGTAAATATTTTTTACTTTTCATATTCCAATTATTTGTTGCAAGAATACAATCGGTTTTCATATATTGCCCTTTCATGTTTCTATTTTTTGAAGATTCCTTAGGATTTATATGTAAATAATCATGTTGATTATGGGAAAAATCAGTTTAACTTTCCTTCTTCTCAATCTTTGTGCTTTTTATTTATTTTTATTTCTGTATTGCATTTATTAGGTCTCCAGTATAATGCTGAATAGAAATGGTAAGAGCAGATGTTTTTACCTTCTTCCTAACTTTAAAGGGAGAGCATTTAGTATTTTACTGCTAAGAATTATGTTAGCTGTTGGTTTTTCTAGATACCTTTTATCAGGCTGAAGAAGTTCCTTAGTCTGCTGAGATTTTCCTTTTAATTCTGAGTTGATGTTGAGTATTGCCAAATTTTTCTGCTTTGTTGTGATTATCATATGGTTTTCTAATCTTTATTCTGTTAATCTTATGAATTAACTTGATAGATTTTTTGAATATGAAATAAAACTTTGATTCTTGAGGTAATCACTAATTGTTTATGATGCATTATCCGTGTTATATATTGCTGGATTCAAATTGTTAATATATATTAAAGATTTTTGTGTCTATGCTCATAAAGGATATTGGCTTGTAATTTGCTTTTCTTGTAATGTTCTTGTCAGGTCAAGGCTGGGTACATAATTTGTGGGACCTACTGCAAAATGAAAATGCAGGGACCCTTGTTCAAAAACCAGAGAAAAAGTGCTGTTAAAGGTACAAAAATATCAATGTTTTCCCTTAAGATATTTTATTATATATAAAATATAATAGTAGTAACAATCACACATGAATAACAATACAAATTTATAAATTGCAAAAAACTGTGTCATAATTTTATATAATACAATAAATAATATTTTATTAATGTGATATCGTGATTGGTCATAAGGTTTTTCTGGCTCACTCTGCAAAGTCATTTATTGGATACTCAAAATTTATCCTTTTAGCAATCTCATTTTCAATTGTCATAATGAAAGCAACATATATTTATAGGCTGTGATAATATTGGAATACATTTCTGATAAATAATACTGAAATATAAATTGTGTTATACCTAGAGCTGATGATTCTTGCACAACAATTTTTCTATAAAGATCTAATTCTTCACACAAATCAGTTTTCTGTAAGTGTGAATTTAATTTTCAATGCAAATTTGTACAACAGTGTGTTGAGAACTCTAAAGATGGCCCCTAAAATGTCTTGGCCTAATCCCTGGAACCTGTATATATGAAGAGATACAACTCTTGTGATTGTTATATTATATGGTACAGTTGACCTTTATTCAGGTGAGCCTAGCCAAATCACATGAGTACGTTTAAGTGCATATTTTCTCCAGCTGGTAACAGAAAGGGAAGTCAAAGAGATTTGAAGCATACAGAGGATTTGAAATGAGAGTTCCCGCTGCCAGTTCTGAGGTAGTAAGAGGACGTGTAAGAAGTTAACTTTTTCCCCAGGTAGAAACAAGTCAGTAACTCCTGCCCACACTGATGCGGGGAGGTGGGGGAAGAGGAGAGAGGTTGGTGATAATTAAGTTCCAACTCCTAGAGTGGAGAATCTACATAAATTATGTGTAATTCCTTTGTAAGGATTATTTTTCTCTATTCCTCCATTAATTTATTTATTCAATCATTTATTTATACCATTAAGGACCCATAAATATTTATTTTATATTTCAGGTTATAATCCAGTACTATGTTATTTATACTTTTGTTCAGATTTTTCCATATTTGGCCATTGGGAGCTCTTTCAGATTGACTCCCATGTGCCTTTGACATGCCCCACCATTTTTTTTTTTTAGCACTTCCTTACTTTTTAATACTACAAGGTGCTCCAGGCTCATCTTGTATTTTCCCTGAATAATTTTTTTAAATAGTGAATTAAACACATTCACATTTATTGATATGACTAACAGGTTTACTTTCAACTCTGTCATGCTATTTTATTTTAAATTTAATGTGTGTATCAGTCAGGGTTAATCTGGACAAGTAGTGAAAGTAGGATGTGTGTGTGCATGCATTCTTTTGTGTCTCTGTAGGTGTGTATGTGGAGAGAGATTTATTATAGGAATTGGCTTATTTTGCTGTGGGGGTGGCTAAGGAAGCCTGAAATCCATAGTCATAAAGCGAAGATCACGGGCAGGCCCAGACTCCACAGGCACAAGCCAAAGCTGTCATCCACAGGCAAAATTTCTTCTGTCTTTTGGAGAAAATTCAGCCTTGCTTTTAAGGCCTCTCAGTTGATTGAGTCAGGCCCATTCAGATTATCCAGGATAATCTCCCTTACTTAAAGTCAATAATTAGGGGCTTTAATTGCATCTGCAAGATTTTATTTTACAGCAACACATAGTTTTTGAATAACTGGGGGCTGTAGCCCAGCTAAATGGACACATTGCAAGAGCAATCATGCTGTATGCTATCACATATACTGTGATTTTCTACGTGGTCTCTCTTTTTTCTTTCTATTTAGGTAAATTTGTAGTTGTGTTCCAGTGGTTACCATTATATTACTACCTTTTTATAATACCTGTATCCTCCTATTACCTGATTTCTCCGAATCAATCTTTATTTGATATCATTCTATACCCATGTATTCCCTATGCAACAATAAAATAGAACTAATCTTTCAAAGTACAATTAAAAGAAAAAAAACATAAATAAAAGGAGACCTGGATCTTCACACAGATATGGCTCACCATGTACCTGGGAAAACTGACCTAGTGAACACCAAGAAAAATCCCAGTGCAACTCTTTCACTTTAAAGGTAAAGAAATAATCCTTAGAGCCTCTTGGCAAAAAGTGAAGTAAGTTCAAATGAATGAAAATCAGCTTAGCATCAGACTTCTCAATAGCAACATGGAAAACAAGACAACAAAAGAGTAGCATTTTCAAGAAACTCAAGAAAATACACTATGAGCCAAGGATTTTACATCCAGCCAAGCTGTCCTTCAATTACCAATTACAATTTAACCACCATTTCTATGGTGATTTTCAATTACAATTTGATCATTTCTACGACGATATCTTCAATTACTTTCCTGAATTCAGTCAACTCTTATTTCACATCTTTCTGTTTGTATGTCCACTTGATATATATAGTTTTTATATATCAATTACACCTCAATAAAGCTTTTAAAATAAAAATATTTTAAATAAACATACATTAAAAACAAAAATATTTTAAATAAATAAAAGTTAAAAGCTGTACAAAATTTTTTTTTAGTGAATGTCTAATTTAAAGTATTTTTTACTGTTTTGCATCTATGTTCATCAGTGATATTGGCCTGTAGTTTTCTTGTTTTGTGACATCTTTGTCTTGTTTTGGTATCAGGGTGATGGTGGCCTCGTAGAATGAGTTTGGGAGTGTTCCTCCCTCTGCTATACTGTGGAAGAGTTTGAGAAGGGTGGTTGTTAGCTCTTCTCTAAATGTTTGATAGAATTCGCCTGTGAAGCCATCTGGTTCTGGGCTTTTGTTTGTTGGAAGATTTTTAATCACAGTTTCAGTTTCAGTGCTTGAGATTGGTCTGCTCATATTTTCTATTTCTTCCTGGTTCAGTCTCAGTAGGTTGTGCTTTTCTAAGAATGTGTCCATTTCTTCCAGGTTGTCCATTTTATTGGCATAGAGGTGCTTGTAGTAATCTCTCATGATCCTTTGTATTTCTGCAGTGTCAGTTTTTACTTCTCCTTTTTCATTTCTAATTCTATTGATTGGAGTCTTCTCCCTTTTTTTCTTGATGAGTCTGGCTAATGGTTTATCAATTTTGTTTATCTTCTCAAAGAACCCACTTTTAGTTTAATTGATCTTTGCTATTGTTTCCTTCCTTTCTTTTTCATTTATTTCTGATCGGATTTTTATGATTTCTTTCCTTCTGCTAACTTGGGGTTTTTTTTTTGTTGTTCTTCTTTCTCTAATTGCTTTAGGTGTAAGGTTAGGCTGTTTATTTGAGATGTTTCTTGTTTCTTGAGGTAGGATTGTATTGCTATAAACTTCCTTCTTAGAACTGTTTTTGCTGCATCCCATAGGTTTTCGGTCATCGTGTTTTCATTGTCATTTGTTTCTAGGTATTTTTTTATTTCCTCTTTGATTCCTTCAGTGATCTCTTTGTTATTTAGTAGTGTATTGTTTAGTCTCCATGTGTTTGTATTTTTTACAGATTTTTCTCCTGTAATTGGTATCTAGTCCCATAGCGTTGTGCTCAGAAAGGATACTTGATACGATTTCAATTTTCTTAAATTTACCAAGGCTTGATTTGTAACCCAAGCACTTGAGAAGAAAGTGTATTCTATAGTTTTTGGATGGAATGTCCTATAAATATCAATTAAGTCCATCTTGTTAAATGTATCTTTTAAAGCTTGTGTTTCCTTATTTATTTTCATTTTGGATGATCTGTCCATTGGTGAAAGTGGGGTGTTAAAGTCCCCTACTAAGACTGTGTCACTGTCGATTTCCCCTTTTATGGCTGTTAGCATTTGCCTTATGTATTGAGGTGCCACTACGTTGGGTGCATAAATATTTACAATTGTTGTATCTTCTTCTTGGATTGATCCCTTGATCATTACGTAGTGTCCTTCTTTGTCTCTTGTAATAGTCTTCATTTTAAAGTCCATTTTGTCTGATATGAGAATCGCTACTCCAGCTTCCTTTTAATTTCCATTTGCATGGAATCTTTTTCCATCCCTTCACTTTCAGTCTGTATATGTCCCTACGTCTGAAGTGGGTCTCTTGTTGACAGCATATATACGGGTCTTGTTTTTGTATCCATTCAGCCAGTCTACGTCTTTCGGTTGGAGCATTTAATCCATTCACATTTAAGGTAGTTATCGATATGTATGTTCCTATTACCATTTTCTTAATTGTTTTGGGTTTGTTATTGTAGGTCTTTTCCTTCTCTTGTGTTTCCTGCCTAGATAAGTTCCTTTAGCATTTGTTGTAAAGCTGGTTTGGTGGTGCTGAATTCTCTTAGGTTTTGATGTCTATAAAGGTTTTAATTTCGCCATCAAATCTGAATGAGATCCTTGCTGGATAATGTTGGTTGTATGTTTTTCCCTTTCATCACTTTAAATATGTCCTGCCACTCCCTTCTGGCTTGCAGAGCTTCTACTGCGAGATCATCTGTTAACCTTATGGGGGTTCCCTTGTATGTTATTTGTTGTTTTTCCCTTGCTGCTTTTAATATTTTTTCTTTGCATTTAATATTTGATAAATTAATATGTGTCTTGGTGTGTTTCTCCTTGGATTTATCCTGTATGGGACTCTCTGCACTTCCTGGACTTGATTGACTATTTCCTTACCCATATTAGGGAAGTTTTCAACTATAATGTCTTCAAATATTTTCTCAGTCCCTTTCTTTTTCTCTTCTTCTTCTGGGACCCCTATAATTCAAATGTTGGTGTGTTTAATGTTGTCTCAGAGGTCTCTGAGACTGTCCTCAATTCTTTTCACTCTTTTTTCTTTATTTGGCTCTGCGGTAGTTATTTCCACTACTTTATCTTCCAGGTCACTTATCCGTTCTTCTGTCTCAGTTATTCAGCTGTTGATTCCTTCTAGAGAATTTTTAATTTCATTTATTGTGTTGTTCATCATTGCGTGTTTCCTCTTTAGTTCTTCTAGGTCCTTCTTAAACGTTTCTTGTATTTTCCCCATTCCATTTCCAAGATTTTGGATCATCTTTACTATCAGTACTCTGAATTCTTTTTTCAGGTAGACTGCCTATTTCCTCTTCATTTGTTAGGTCTGGTGGCTTTTTACATTGCTCCTTCATCTGCTGTGTGTTTCTCTGTCTTCTCATTTTGCTAAACTTACTGTGTTTGCGGTCTCCTTTTCCCGGGCTGCAGGTTCATAGTTCCCGTTGTTTTTGGTGTCTGCCCCCCATGGCTAAGGTTGGTTCAGTGGGTTGTTTAGGCTTCCTGGTGGAGGGGACTAGTGCCTCTGTTCTGTTGGATGAGGCTGGATCTTGTCTTTCTGGTGGGCAGGATCGCATCTGGTGGTGTGTTTTGGGGTGTCTGTGACCTTATTATGATTTTTAGGCAGCCTCTCTGCTAATGGGTGGGGTTGTGTTCCTGTCTTGCTAGTTGTTTGGCCTAGGGTGTCCAGCACTGTAGCTTGTTGGTCGGTGAGTGGAGCTGTGTCTTAGCGTTGAGGTGGAGATCTCTGGGAGAGCTTTTGCCATTTGATATTACGTGGAGTGGAGCCGGGAGGTCTCTGGTGGACTAGTGTCCTGAACTTGGCTCTCCCACCTCAGAGGCACACCCAGCCGGAGCACCAAGACCCTGTCAGCCACACGGTTTCTCTGGAGGGATCGAATCAGCACATGTCCCGGGCGCTGGCTGCACCGGGGCCGTAGTGCAGTAGCACCGGATCTGTGTGTGGTCAGCTTGGCCGGCCCCCACCCCCTATTCATTTCGTCTTGATGTCCACCAGGTGGCAGCAGAGAATGAGAGAAGCCCATAATCTCTGAGCAAAACTTCCTAAAGACTTTTTATTTATTTATTTTTTAACATGTTTATTGGAGTATAATTGCTTTACAGTGTTGTGTTAGTTTCTGCTGTATAACAAAGTGAATCAGCTATGTGTATACATATATCCCCATATCCCCTCCATCTTGCTTCTCCCTCCTACCCTCCCTATCTCACCCCACTAAGGTGGTCACAAAGCATGGATCTGATCTCCTGCAGCGATGCAGCTGCTTCCCACTAGCTATTATTTTACATTTGAATTCTACGGGCGTTTCCTGGAGAACCACCCAAGACTTTTATGGGAGGAGAGATTTTGTTTTTTGTTTGTTTAAAGCCTGCCCCAAAGTACACTGCATGGACCCTCTTAGCCCATAAGTCAGGTTACAGCCCTGCACATTCTTTTCATTCATGTATTTCTACCTTCCCTCACCCTTCCTTTCAAGCATCTGGGCCAGGAGGCCTTTCTTTTAAGACAAAGTGTCCCCCTGACACACTTTCAAAAGGCTCTCTAAATCTTCTAAATCCCTTTGGCTTCGAGGCAGCCTCTCTGCCTGCATTTCCAATCTCTCCCTGTTTTCTCAGTCACTAGCTGGTACTTCCTGGAAGATGTCCCATTGAAGACATTTCTATGAGGTTGGGAGGGCAGAAGGGAGTATTAGTTAGCTATGGTTGGCTAGATTTACAAGGCGCCTTGACTCTGGAATCCTCAAAATTCTAGACTTTGGGCATTTTATCTTATACAGTAGAACATTATTGGAATAAAATGTTATCCGAAGATAAGGCAGATAATGAGTGAGGTTCAAAGTGAAGGGAGAGAATTAAGAAGAGAAGAGCTCTGAGGAAAAGAGGTGGATAGAGAGTGCATAATATACATCAGTTTCCACAATTGTAAAATGGGGAAAATAACAGTTGCTATCACATAAGGTTATCATAATGAATAAAAGAGTTATTCCTGTAAAAACACTTGTGAAACCACCTGGCATGTAGAAAGCGCTATCTTTCATTTATATAATTGTAGGACTACAATTATCTTATTATTACCAGTCCTTCGTCACACTGAAGCCCTCCAGAGTGGGTGCTTTAGGAGACTAACCCTTTCCTGGTTCTCATTCACTTCAGTGACTCCAGATTCTTACCACCCTGAATTCTTTCTGACACACCACAGGATCTGTGACATCCTCCTCTAAGATGTCCTTGTTGATTAACCCCCACTTTTAGCTAAAATCAGTGAGCACCAAGGGGGTTGGTGATGAATCAGTAGAGAGGTATCTCAAAGAGCCAACATACGGCGTATTTGTGGGACCAGCACACTGGTGGATATCAGAGTGAACAATTTTTAGCACCAACAAGACAGCTATGGCTTTCTCCCCAATTCGATTTCCCCTCTTCTTTCCTCACAGTAGCTCTAGCCATTGGACTCTGCAGTAGCCTCCCAAGCTGTCCTGAGTGATTATTTCCTCACCCAACCACACTATGTCATCATGCGCTGTTTTCTGTGATTCGATGGCTGTTTATTTCTAGGAGGATGGGAAACAAAATGTTTGAGGTCATATAGTGCAAACCATTATTTTATAGAAAAGGCTTCAACCCAGAGATGGGAGTGGAGTTGCTTAAAGTCAGAATGCTAGCAGGTTTAGATCTTCCAAAAATTCTAGGCCCCTTGAGGGCAGGGACCATGACTTCTAATTGATTTCTATTTCTCTCTACATAGCATCTTACATGGTGGAAAGCTAATGATATTGTAAATATCAACTTGTCAAAGTCAGAAGACTTGGGCTGTGAGAAGACATCACTTACTAACTGCATAATCTAAGTTGAGTCAACACACTCCTTAGACTTTGTTTTTACCTCTGTGAAATGGAATTAATTGTCTCTGACTCTTCTTCACAGAACGTGGTAAGAACAAAGTGAGACAATGGGCAGAGAAGTTACCTATAATCTATGAAGTGTCAGCCAAAGTGAGGTACTTAATAGGTCTGAGCTAGGCATAAAGATAATACCAAATATATGGTCTCTAAATGAGTGGAAACCTTCTCCTGCCATAGGGCTACCAGCAGAGTAGCCAGGACTTCAGAAGGCAACGTGTCCAGAGTCTTGGATAACTGCATCTCCCTTTCCTATGTTGGGAAAGCTATACAAGAGCAGCACCCCACCCCTAGTTTTCCTGAGACACAGGACCTATTGTCCCAAACCTACCCTGACTTGCACTCGAATTGTCTGCAACCCCTTTCACCTTTTCAGCTTTCCAGGTTCTTTAAACCCTTCTCAGGGAGTGAGGTTATACGCTATGACCAAAATTCCTGGTCATAGTAGCCCCTCAGGAACTGGCCCCTCCCTACCTCTTCACTATTTACTAGCATGCACTAAGGACAACTGCACTGCACAATTCTGGGCTGAGGGGCAGTGAGAACGATGATGGTTGCCATTATCCTTGTGGTCTAGGTGACTAGTGCCCTCTGGTGCACAACTCTAGGAACACAATGTGACTGGTGCCAGCTGCACGTATTCTCCATTCCCATCTCTATGCCCAACACAGGTTACTTCCTTTGCTTCGAATGTCCTATTCCTCTCCTCTCCACTCATTCAAACCCTCCCCATCCACTGAGGACCTGTTCGACTTCTAACTCCTCCATGAAGCTTTCTCTAGCTCAAGTTGACACCTTCCTTCCATGAACACCTGACATGTGGAAAGTGCTATCCTAATTTATATACAGATAGACCTAGGAGATACTGCAGGTTCAGTTCCAGACCACCGCAATAAAGTGAATATTGCAATAAAGGAAGTCACATGATTTTTTTGTTTCCCAGTACATATAAAAATTATGTTCACACTAGATTGTAGCCTATTAAGTTTGCAATATGCATATTCATCTAAAAAAACTACATACCTTAATTTTAAATTTTTTTATTGCTAAAAAATTCCAAAACAATTACAATAGTAACATCAAACATCACAGATCACCATCACAAATAAAATGATAATGAAAATGTTTGAAATATTGCAAGAATTACCAAAATGTGACACAGATATATGAAATGAGCAAATGCTGTCGGAAAACTGGTGCCAACAGAGTTTCTCAATGCAATAGCTGTGAAGCACAATAAAGCGAAGCGTGATAAAATTAGGTATGCCTGCAATTGTAGTACTACACTTATCTTACTATTACCAGTCCTTGGTCACAGTGAAGTCCTCCAGACAAAATGCTAAACCTTCCCTGGCTCTCAGTCACTTCAGTCTTAAGATTCTTATTTACTACCCACCCTTAAAGTTAGCATCCCACAATTTAACATGTTTAAATGTCCTCTAGTTTCTTCATGTGCTTTAGTCTTCTTAATTGTAAGTATTATAGGGCAGAGACCATGTCTTAAAGTCCTCCTAGTGTAGTGATTAATATAAATAGCATTACAGGAATAATAAGAGCTACTATTTATTGAGCACTTATGGTGCATCAGGCACATCAAATGACATGTTTTAAATCAATATATGTCATTCAATCCTCATAGCAACCTCGCAAGGCAGGTACTATTATTCATTTTTCACAGACGAGAAAACTGAGGTTAAGAGAGGCAAGTTGACTTGCCCACACCTACAGCCACTCACTAGCAGCCTGTCTCCAGAGCTCACTCTAAACCATTATCTTATTGTTTCCCAAAATGTGGTCTGCATAAACCACCTGCACTAGAATCACTTAAGGTGCATATAACAAACAGTTGCACCCCATGTCAGCTGAGCTGAATCAGAATCTCTGAGGATAGGCTCCAGAAATATTTGAGATTTTATCCAGGTAATTGATATTAGATTAAGTTTGAGAACCAATGTACTATACTTAACATGTACATGCTAATTGACACAGAATCATGCATGTAAATGCATACCCATGCACACATGTAAATAAAAATATACCCATCAACACATAATATTTTATATCAGAGTGGTCCTGAGGGATCAGTGAGGGAAAGTATCCATTGAGCCTGCTTTTCCAGCCAAATCATCAGATTACAAATCCACATAATGAGTTTCACATTCCTGCCTCCATAGGAAAAATGGGTATAAAAATATCTTGGCCTTGCTGGATCTTGGCAGTGGAGGGTGGGTGGCTGGCTGGCTACCCAGACCCACAGCCCATCCTACCCACCACCCTCCCCACACACACACACAATGTCTAAGAATCTGTTCATTAGGTTATGCCATAAGCCAGTTTCCAAAGAAAGGGAAGGTGCAAAAGAGACACAGGTATACCAAAATCTTTGCTTGGCTAAGTCTTAGCTGTGTGGACTTGAATAAGTTATTTAATCTCTCTCGATTCAGTTTTGTCATCTATAAAACTGAGATGATAATAACAACAGTAGCCATTTCACAATATAGTTATGAAGGTTAAATAAACTAGTACATTTAAAGAGCTTGGAGTCTAAGTGTTAGAAGAAGAGATTGACAAGTTGTACTCGATGTTAGTATAGTAGTATTGCTAGGTTTTGAGCTTAGCATCCAGACCCTGTTTCCAGCTGGATTACAAGTGGGTCTTTAGATGGAGGAGCCTGGAGAGTTTGTCAATGTGGCATGGAAGAATATGTTTCTGGATATGAAACTGGGATGGAAGAAAAAATAAAGATATTAGGAGGAGCTTCAAGATGGTGGAAGAGTAAGACACGATCACCTTCCTCCCCACAGATACATCAGAAATACATCTACATGTGGAACAACTCCTACAGAACACCTACTGAACACTGGCAGAAGAAACGTTTAAGAAGGACCTAGAAGAACTAAAGAGCAAAAAAACAGTGATGAACAACACAATAAATGAAATAAAAAATTCTCTAGGAGGAATAAATAGCAGAATAACTGAGGAAGAAGAACAGATAAGTGACCTGGAAGATACAATAGTGGAAATAACTACTGCAGAGCAAAACAAAGAAAAAAGCATGAAAAGAATTGAAGACAGTCTCAGAGACCGCTGGGACAACATTAAATGCACCAACGTTTGAATTACAGGGATCCCAGAAGAAGAGCAGAAAAAGAAAGGGACTGAGAAAATATTTGAAGAGACTATAGTTGAAAACTTCCCTAATATGGGAAAGGAAATAGTTAATCAAGTCCAGGAAGCACAGAGGGTCCCATACAGGATAAATCCATGGAGAAACACGCCAAGACACATGTTAATCAAACTATCAAAAATTAAATACAAAGAACAGATATTAAAAGCAGCAAGGGAAAAACAACAAATAACACACAAGGGAATCCCCATAAGGTTAACAGCTGATCTTGCAGCAGAAACTCTGAAAGCCAGAAGGGACTGGCAGCACATATATAAAGTGATGAAGGAGAAAAACCTTCAACCAAGATTACTCTACCCAGCAAGGATCTCATTCAGATTTGAAAGAGAAATTAAAAGCTTTACAGACAAGCAAAAGCTAAGAGAATTCAGCACCACCAATCCAGCTTTACAATAAGTGCTGAAGGAACTTCTCTAGGCAGGAAACACAAGACAAGGAAAAGACCTACAATAATAAACCCAAAACAATTAAGAAAATGGTAACAGGAACATACATATTGATAAGTACCTTAAATGAAAATGGATTAAATGCTACAACCAAAAGACATAGACTGGTTGAATGGATCCAAAAACCAGACTCGTATATATGCCGTCTACAAGAGACCCACTTCAGACCTAGGGACACATACAGACTGAAAGTGAGGGGATACAAAAAGATATTCCATGCAAATGGAAATCAGAAGAAAGCTGGAGTAGCAATTCTCATGTCAGACAAAATAGACTTTAAAACAAAGACTATTACAAGAGACAAAGAAGGACACTACATAATGATCAAGGGATCACTCCAAGAAGAAGATATAACAATTTTAAAAATTTATGCACCGAACATAGAAACAACTCAGTACATACGGCAAACACTAACAGCCATAAAAGAGGAAATAGACAGGAACACAATAATAGTAGGGGACTTTCACACTCCACTTTCACCAATAGACAGATCATCCAAAATGAAAATAAATAAGGAAACACAAGCTTTGAATGATACATTAAACAAGATGGACTTTATTGATATTTATAGGACATTCCATCCAAAAAGAACAGAATACACATTCTTCTCTAGTGCTCATGGAACATCCTCCAGGATAGATCATATCTTGGGTCACAAATCAAGCCTTGGTAAATTGAAGAAAACTGAAATTGTATCAAGTATCTTTTCCGACCACAATGCTATGAGACTAGATATCAATTACAGAAAAAATCTGTAAGAGGTAAAAACACATGGAGGCTAAGCAACACACTACTTAATAACCAAGAGATCACTGAAGAAATCAAAGAAGAAATAAAAAAAATACCTAGAAACAAATGACAATGAAAACACAACGACCCAAAACCTATGGGATGCAGCAAAAGCAGTTCTAAGAGGGAAGTTTATAGCAATACAATCCTACCTTAAGAAACAAGAAACATCTCAAATAAACAACCTAAACTTACACCTAAAGCAATTAGAGAAAGAAGAACAGAAAAACCCCAAAGTTAGCAAAAGCAAAGAAATCATAAAGATCAGATCAGAAATAAATGAAAAAGAAATGAAGGAAATGATAGCAAAGATCAATAAAACTAAAAGCTGGTTCTTTGAGAAGATAAACAAAATTGATAAACCATTAGCCAGACTCATCAAGAAAAAAAGGCAGAAGACTCCAATCAATAGAATTAGAAATGAAAAAGGAGAAGTAACAACTGACACTGCAGAAGTACAAAGGATCATGAGAGATTACTACAAGCAACTCTATGCCAGTAAAATGGACAACATGGAATAAATGGACAAATTCTTAAGAATGCACAACCTTCCGAGACTGAACCAGGAAGAAATAGAAAATATGAACAGACCAATCACAAGCACTGAAATTGAAACTGTGATTAAAAATCTTCCAACATAGGGCCTCCCTGGTGGCGCAGTGGTTGAGAGTCCGCCTGCCGATGCAGGGGACACGGGTTCGTGCCCCGATCCCGGAGGATCCCACATGCCGCGGAGCGGCTGGGCCCGCGAGCCATGGCCGCGGGGCCTGTGTGTCCGGAGCCTGTGCTCCGCAACGGGAGAGGCCACAGCAGTGAGAGGCCCGCGTACAGCAAAAAAAAAAAAAAAAAAAAAAAAAATCTTCCAACAAACAAAAGCCCAGGACCATATGGCTTCACAGGCGAATTCTATCAAACATTTAGAGAAGAGACAACACGTATGCTTCGCAACCTCTTCCAAAGTATAGCAGAGGGAGGAGCACTACCCAACTCATTCTACGAGGCCGCCATCACCTTGATACCAAAACCAGACAAGGATGTCACAGAGAAAGAAAACAAGAGGCCACTATCACTGATGAACATATATGCAAAAATCCTCAACAAAATACTAGCAAACAGAAGCCAACAGCACATTAAAAGGATCATACACCATGATCAAGTGTGGTTTATCCCAGGAATGCAAGGATTCTTCAATATACGCAAATCAACCAACGTGATACACCATATTAACAAACTGAAGGAGAAAAAACATATGATCATCTCAATAGATGCAGAGAAAGCTTTTGACAAAATTCAACACCCATGTATGATAAAAACCCTCCAGAAAGTAGGCACACAGGGAACTTACCTCAACATAATAAAGGCCATATATGACAAACCCACAGACATCCTCCTCCTCAATGGTGAAAAATTGAAACCATTTCCACTAAGATCAGGAACAAGACAAGGTTGCCCACTCTCAGCACTCTTATTCGACATAGTTTTGGAAGCTTTAGTCACAGCAATCAGAGAAGAAAAATAAATAAAAGGAATCCAAATCGGAAAAGAAGAAGTAAAGCTGTCACTGTTTGCAGATGACATGATACTATACATAGAGAATCCTAAAGATGCTACCAGAAAACTACTAGAGCTAATCAATGAATTTGGTAAAGTAGCAGGATACAAAATTAATGCACAGAAATCTCTTGCATTCCTATACATTAATGATGAAAAATCTGAAAGTGAAATTAAGAAAACACTCCTGTTTACCTTCGCAACAAAAAGAATAAAATATCTAGGAATAAACCTACATAAGGAGACAAAAGACCTGTATGCAGAAAATTATAAAACACTGATGAAAGAAATGAAAGATGATACAAATAGATGGAGAGATATACCATGTTCTTGGATTGGCAGAATCAACATTGTGAGAATGACTCTACTGCCCAAAGCAATCTACTGATTCAATGCAATCCCTATCAAACTACCACTGGCATTTTTCACAGAACTAGAACAAAAAATTTCACAATTTGGATGGAAACACAAAAGACCCCGAATAGCCAAAGCAATCTTGAGAAAGAAAAACGGAGCTGGAGGAATCAGGCTCCCTGGCTTCAGACTGTACTACAAAGCTACAGTAATCAAGACAGTATGGCAGTGGCACAAAAACAGAAATGTAGATCAATGGAACAGGATAGAAAGCCCAGAGATAAACCAATGCACATATGGTCAACTTATCTTTGATAAAGGAGGCAAGAATATACAGTGGAGAAAAGACTGCCTCTTCAATAAGTGGTGCTGAGAAAACTGGACAGCTACATATAAAAGAATGAAATTAGAACACTCCCTAACACCATACACAAAAATAAACTCAAAATGGATTAAAGACCTAAAAGTAAGGCCAGACACCCTAAAACTCTTAGAGGAAAACATAGGCAGAACACTCTATGACATAAATCACAGCAAGATTCTTTTTGACCCACCTCCTAGAGAAATGGAATTACAAACAAAAATAAACTAATGGGACCTAATGAAACTTAAAAGCTTTTGCACAGCAAAGAAAACCATAAACAAGACGAAAAGACAACCCTCAGAATGGGAGAAAATATTTGCAAATGAAGCAACTGACAAAGGATTAATCTCCAAAACATACAAGCAACTCAGGCAGCTCAATGTCAAACAAACAAACAACCCAATCCAAAAATGGGCAGAAGACCTAAATAGACATTTCTCCAAAGAAGATATACAGATTGCCAACAAACACATGAAAGAATGCTCAATATCATTAATCATTAGAGGAATGGAAATCAAAAGTACAATGAGATATCATCTCACACCAGTCAGAATGGCCAACATCAAAAAATCTACAAACAATAAATGCTGGAGAGGGTGTGGAGAAAAGGGAACCCTCTTGCACTGTTGGTGGGAATGTAAATTGATACAGCCACTATGGAGAACAGTATGGAGGTTCTTTAAAAAACTAAAAATAGAACTACCATACGACCCAGCAATCCCACTCCTGGGCATGTACCCTGAGAAAACCATAATTCAAAAGGAGTCATGTACCAAAATATTCATTGCAGCTCTATTTACAATAGCCAGGACATGGAAGCAACCTAAGTGTCCATCGACAGATGAATGGATAAAGAAGATGTGGCACATATATACAATGGATATTACTCAGCCATAAAAAGGAACGAAACTGAGTTATTTGTAGTGAAGTGGATGGACCTAGAGACTGTCCTACAGAGTGAAGTAAGTCAGAAAGAGAAAAACAAATACCATATGCTAACACATATATATGGAATGTAAAAAAAAAAAGAAAAAAAATTGTCAGAAGAACCTAGGGGCAAGCCGGGAATAACGATGCAGACCTACTAGAGAATGGACTTGAGGATATGGGGAGGGGGAGGGATAAGCTGGAACAAAGTGAGAGAGTGGCATGGACATATACACACTACCAAATGTTAAATAGATAGCTAGTGGGAAGCAGATGCATAGCACATGGAGATCAGCTCGGTGCTTTGTAACCACCTAGAGGGGTGGGATAGGGAGTGTGGGAGGGAGGGAGATGCAAGAGGGAAGAGATATGGGGACATATGTATATGTATAACTGATTCACTTTGTTATAAAGCAGAAACTAACACACCATTGTAAAACTATTATATTTCAATAAAGATGTTAAAAAATAAAATTAAATTAAAAAAATAAAGATATTATTTTGCTTACCACTTCCTCTCCTGTCATAATAAGTTATTATTATTTATTTTATGATATGTAGATTTGATGCCAAAAAAAATTCAGTGTCCTGACAGCTGAATTTCTCACTTTCAAGTCAAGCCTCATATATACAAGCCAGGGTGGCATATAGAGTAGTCAGGAAAGGAACAAGGGACTCTCGTTTGTGTGAGGTCTACCTAATTGTCAACTTTACCCACTTATAAATTATGAGAGTGGCACATACTATATTAGGTCTAAGTATGGACACTGTTCCCGGTTATTACATTCAGTTTCTCTGGTCTAGGCAAATACTTTGTAAAGGTGTTTCATATTTTCTATTGAATTTGTTTCTAAGAAAAATTTCATCTTATTTCTATTATAGATCCCAGTTAATTAAAGATGTATATTGTAAGCTCTAGGAAACCACTGAATTTTTAAAAAGAGGTACAAATTAAAAGCCAATAGTAGAGGTAAAATGGAATAAAAATGCTCAATTTTTAAAAAGTGTAAAACTTTTAAAGTCAAAGAAGAAATGGAATAAATAGAAAACAGCTAGCATGATGGTACATTTCAAGCAAACTATATCAATAATTACAATAAGTGCAAGTTGTCTAAATATACCACTTAAAAGACATAGATTTTTCACATAGAATAAAAAAGCAAGACACAATTATGTCCTCTACAAGAAACCTACTTTTAAATTAAAAGACCCATATAGGGTAAAAGTAAAGGAAAAAAAAAACAGTGTTTTCATTCCCTGGCCTTGGCAGATGTTGCTCGGTGTTGGATATAGTGAGGAAGGTGACATCAGAACAAGACAGCAAGGAGAAAAGAATTCCTCATACAAAACCCTTAGAGTTTGACATTTTCTGAAATTCAGAATTTGGGGTATTTTGGACAGGCAATATGGTGAATATATGGTATATTATATAACACCCCTGGGGGGGTGTTACAAACACATTAGTATTTCATAGTGAAATGGATAGTCACATAAACAGGTTAAATAAAGATTATACATAGCCTCATATCATTTCAGGTCAAGTTTTGCTGCCTATGAGTTTTGCTGGCAAACTTATGAAAACTTATGGTTTTTAGAGATTACTGAATTTTGGAATTATAGATAATGGATCATGGTCCATGTTCAGGTCAGTCAAGGAGGAGCACAAAGAAAAGTAGTGAGACCCACAAATGAGGCCACGCTGAAGTCTCCTTGGTTTTGGGATACAGGTCCATTCTTCACTTTTTCCAGCCAGAGACAGCACTTGTCCTCCAGCCTGAAGCCCCCGAAGTGCACAGTCCTTTGAGTGTAGGGTTTTGGTTCACTTAAGGCAAAGTTATGCCCACTATACATGCAGAGAACATGACCGTAGGCTAGAAGCACAGCGTACATTATGGCCAAGTGCTGACCATGGCTGGCATCAGGAACAACTAGAACAGATCAGCTCTGATGTGCTCTTTTTATATACTGAATTCACGCACAAGATTTTATCTGGAGAAAGGGTACTAAACTATAGCCAAAAAATGTGTCGACCATAGCACTGAAAAGTACATTGGATTGTTTCATTGAAATTTGCTAAGAGAGTAGAACTTAAATATTCTCAGTACAGAAAGAGAGGGAGAGAAAGAGAGAGAGGGAGGGAGGGAGGGAGGGAAGAAGGAAGGAAGGAAGGAAGGAAGGAAATATGTGAGGTGACTGATATGTTAACTCATATATCTAACCATCATGTTGTACACTTTAAATATCTTACAATTTTATGTCAATTATACTTCAATAAAGCTGGAAAATAAAAAAAAAGAAAAGTGGCTTAATTTTATTCTATTGGAGTTTGTAGATGTGTAGATTCATGTATTTCATCATATTAGGGAAGTTTTTGGCCATTATTGCCTCTAATATTCTTTCTACCCCTTCCTCTCTTCTCTCCTAGGACTCCCATTGTGATTGTGTTGGTCTTGATGCTGTCCCATAGGTCCAGTAGGAGCTTACTCAGCCACATCGAAGGCAGAAATATAATTAATTCCTCTTGACCTCAGCATATAAACTTCCTAGGGGAATATGTGGATATCTGATATAATGTAGATAAGCCAAGTCATAAGCTGACTGTGGAAATGATGGAAAGTTGGCAGTAAACTTCATATAAATACAGTTGGCAGGGCTGGTCCTTAGATATAGACAAAAATATGGAGGCCTACTTCAGCGACCATCAACCTTTTTTCCACTCTTACATTCGTCACATGCATAATACACCATCAGTAATTCTCATTTTATACTTAGTGATTCCCACGGACGGGGTGCCCTACAGCGCATCTACCTCATGGAGCTTATGGTATGCCCCCTTCTGTGCACTCTCAATCCCTCACAGGTTTAAATCACTGTAATGAATGGCATAGTGGAAGCCTCACATATTTCTACCACTAAATCCTTCCCGACATCAGCCTGCAGCAAAGTCCACAATGTCCATCAAAAGTCATTCTTGGAGGCTGAGGTATTCTGAGGCAGCACGATAAACCAGGAAAAACTTCAGCTGCGGGTTGGACATATTTAGGTTCTAATCTCACCTCTGCCAGTTATTAGCTGTGTGACTTTGAGAAAAATCACTTAACCTCTCTGAACGTATTTCCTCAACTGTAAAAGGGGGAAAATAATAATACGAACAACTCTGCAGAGTTGTGAGAATTAAATGAAATGAAGTTTATAAAGTCAAGGGGTGAAGGTGAGATGCAAATCTTACAAACTTAATACAGGCCAAGTAGTGGCATGCAAGGAGCATAGCATGGAGTAAGGTAAAACTGGATTCGAAACCTGGCTCTGCGTTTACCAGCTGTGTGACCCTGTTAGTCTCTTAATTAGCTTAACTGGTTTCCTCATCTGTATAATGGTGATAAGAACACTTATCATAAAGGACAGTCATTAAGATTTAATGGGAGAATGTAAGTGAAAAAAACATGTGTGCATGCTTTCCACAGATATTTTTTGAGCATATGGGAGTATGATGGAGATCAGTGTAGTGTGGGGAAAGGTGGGGGAATACTTTAGAAAGAGTGCTCAGGAAAGCCCATTACTGGCACTAAGAAGGTGATGGAAGAACTTAGCAAATGGGAGTTTCCATCCTTTGCAAATTTTTAAAACTTGCACTACTTCCACCCAGACAACTTTTAAAAGGTTCTCTCCTTCAAAAAGCACATATCCGGGCCTCCCTGGTGGCGCAGTGGTTGAGAGTCCGCCTGCCGATGCAGGGGATACGGGTTTGTGCCCCGGTCTGGGAGGATCCCATGTGCCGCGGAGCGGCTGGGCCTGTGAGCCGTGGCCGCTGGGCCTGCGCATCCGGAGCCTGCGCATCCGGAGCCTGTGCTCCGCAACGGGGGAGGCCACAGCAGTGAGAGGCCCGCATACCACAAAAAAAAGAAAAAAAAAAAAAAAAAAAGCACATATCCACTTCCTTGGGGTACAGCTTCCTGTTGACCAGTTTCTTCCTTTCACCTCAGTCTCATGTGTTGCATAAAACTCTGAGACAGCAGGGACACTGCTGGTCCTGATTCAGTAATCAGCCTCTTTCCATGTTTCCTTCCTTGAATCATGCCTGCTATTTTGTTTGTAGGAGTCCTCTTCTTTTTTTAAAACTTTTTTTATGATAACTTTATTCAGATATAATTAACAAACCACTATCACTGACCACAGGCTGAAGAGCAGGTCTCTTAAGTCTGGTCAGAGACCAAGCTGCTAACACTGAATACAATTCCTGTGTTTAACCCTGGGCTCCAACCAAATACCTAACCTAAGACATAGCCTGAATCCCTAACTCTGGACTTGGAGACTTAACCCTAATTGCAGATTGAAACCTTAACCACAGTCCCAGATAGGGACCTCAATTCTATCCATAAACTGAGCCTCTTTCTGGCCATACTCCAAGGCCTTAACTCTGATTAAATTGAGTCCCTAGATCTAGTCACATACTCACTGGCTATGTCTGGTCCAAGACTAAGTAGTGTAGTTATGACCAGTCCCAGAATGAGTCTCTAACCTTGATCTCCTATTAAACCCTAAATATGGCTACTGATAAGCCCTTAATTCGTGATACAGAGATCCAACCTATGATCAGACATGGCCTCTAAACCTGTCCCGGGCTGAGTCTCAAGCTTGAGCTACAAACTGTGACCTAATTCTGGGATATACTTAATATCCTCCACTGACCACAAAATGAGTGCTCAGCATATGCACTGACCGAGCTCTAACCCTGACCACAAACTGAGGCTCTAACTCGGTCACAGCCTGAGATCTGATCTTGGAAACCTACCCAGCTACAATTTCCACCGACTTAGCACTAACCAGAAAATGACCCCAATATTGGCAACAGAATGACTACTAAACTTGGCCTCATACAGAAACAAAAACATGTACAGAGACTGAACTCTAAACTTGGCCAAACACTGTGCCTTAATCCTGGCCAAGAAGTGAAACCAAATCTTCTTCAAAGCTTGAGGATATAGTCCAACCATATCTTATGCCCTAATCCTGTTCACAGATAGAACCCTGAACACAGCCACAGCCTGAGACTTAACTCTTGTTCATAGCTCAAGTTCTAAACCTGGCCAGATACTGAGTTCATAAATCTGACCATGGAATAAGCCACTGAACCTGGGCCCCATCAATGGCCACTGATTTTGCCCCTAACTCTTATAGCCTCTAACTGCTTACACACTCAGTTTCCGGTCACAGACTGAATTCTTAACTCTCATCACAGACTGAGCCCATAATACTTAACCTCTAGCCTGAGTTTACACCCTGAAAATAAAACTTACGCTCCCAAGATGGCTAATGACTGATCCTGAATCTTTGGGGTAGACTGAACCTATCTCTGGCTAAATGCTAGCCCCAGACTGAATCCCAACTCTGACCACAGCTTTAACGTTAATCCTAGCCACAGACACAGCCAACACCAGAAACTGAACGGTTCACCAAAACTGGGCAAAGACTGAACCCAAACTCTGAATACGAATTAAGGACAAAACAAAACAAATACTTTTCTTAGTCTTTGCCGAAAACCTAACAAGAGATTAATTTTAACCCTGAGCACAGATACAACTCACCACGGCAAAGGGCACACCATGGGAGCTCTATTGCTGGGTACATTCTGAGCACTGCCCTGGGACAAAGACTGTAAATCCTGCACATAATCTGAGACCCAAAGACTAAACCCTAAGTCTGGCTGAAGAATGATTCCTAACTCTACAAGGTTAAATCAAAACCCTCCTCATATTATTAGAACTAACAACAGGCTAAGATTGAGTACTAAACTTTGTCACAGACTGATTCTTAACCCCATAAACAAAGTTCACTATATTAGTGGCCACAAACTGAGTCCTAGCACTAGCTTGAGATTGAGCAATCAGTCTGGCCACAATCCTAGCCCTCAACTGGGGAGAGATGTACCCATGACACTGGGCAGGGTAGGGGCGCTAAAAATTAGCACAGACTGAACTCTACTATTGATACCAGAATGCCTGCTACACTAGCCAGAGTCCAAGTCCCAAATTGACAACAGGACATGAACACTCTAAACTCAAACCCTGGCAACAGCCTTAGCCCCAAACCCTGATTGCTGCCTGAGTCTCTAAATCTAAACACAAGCTGGATCCTATGTGTTGTCCATTCTCACACTAACTTTATTTGTAGACTGACATATAACATTGGCAGCCAACCTGAGAAACATGTTTACACTCTTAGCCCTAAAACCTTCTTCATAGTAAGTCTTAACCTGGCCATTGGTAATCCTCAAACTCTGGTAAGAGGTTAATCAGATACAAAAATCAGTTGCATTTCTATATATTAACAACAAACTATCTGAAAATTAAATTAAGAAAACATCTCATTTACAATAGCATCAAAGCAACAAAATACGTAGGAATAAACTTAACCAAGGAGGTAAAAGACTTGTACACTGGAAACTATAAAATACTGACTAAAGAAATTAAAGCAGATGAATATAAATGGAAAGGCATCCCTCATTCATGGATTGTAGACTTAATAGTGTCAAAATGCCCATACTACCCAAAGTGGTCTACAGAGCCAATGCAATACCTATCAAGATCCCAATGGCATTTTATTTTTATTTTTATTTTTGGCTGCATTGGGTCTTCGTTGCTGCATGTGAGCTTTCTCTAGTTGCGGCGAGTGGGGGCTACTCTTCGTTGCGATGCACGGGCTTCTCACTGTGGTGGCTTCTCTTGTTGAGGAGCAAAGGCTCTAGGCACGCAGGCTTCTAGTTGCAGCATGCGGGCTCAGTAGTTGTGGCACGTGGGCTCTAGAGCATGCGGACTTCAGTAGTTGTGCTGCGTGGGCTCAGTAGTTGTGGCACGTGGGCTCTAGGGTGCACGGGCTTCAGTAGATGTGGTGCACCGGCTTAGTTGCTCCGTGGCATGTGGGATCTTCCTGGACCAGGGATCAAACCCGTGTCCCCTGCATTGGCAGGTGGATTCTTAACCACTGTGCCACCAGGGAAGTCCCCCAATGGCATTTTAAATGAAATGGCATTTTAAAGAAAAAACAATCATAAAATTCAGTTGGAACTGAATAGACAGTTTTCCGAAGAAGACATACAAATGGCCAACAGGTATATGAAAAGATGCTCAAGGTTATTAATCATCAGGAAAATGCAAATCAAAACCACGAGATATCGCCTCTCACCTGTCAGAATTGCTATTATCAAAAAGAACACAAATAACAAGTGCTAGGAAGGATGTGGTGAAAAGGGAACCTTTGTGCACCATTGGTGGGAATGTAAATTAGTGCAGCCACTATGGAAAACAGTCTGAAGGTTCCTCAAAAAATTAAAAATGGAACTATCATACTATCCAGCAATTCCACTCCTGGGTATTTATACAAAGAAAATGAAAAGGCTAATTAAAAAATACACATGTGCCCCTATGTTCACTGCAGCATTATTTGCAATAGCCAAGATACGGAAGCAACCTAAGTGTTCATCGATAGGTGAATGTATATGTCCTACTGAGAAAAATAAAAAGCAAAAGACCAATGGAATCTAAAAAAAAATAGGTGAATGTATAAAGAAGATGTGGTATATATTTATACAATGGAATATCACTCAGCCATAAAAAGGAACGAAATTTTGCCATTTGTCACAACATGGATGGACCTAGAGGGTATTATGCTAAGTGAAATAAGTCAGGTAGAGAGAGACAAATACTGTATGATTTACCATACATGTGGAATATAAACAAACAAAACAAATGAATGAACATAACAAAACAGAAACAGAGTTATAGATACAGACAACAAACAGGTAGTTGTCAGAGGGGAAAGAGATGCGAGGAGGAAAGAAATAGGTGAGGGAGATTAAGAGGTACAAACTTCCAGTTACAAAATAAATGAGTCACAGATTTGAAATGCACAGTGTGGGGAATATAGTCAGTAACTATATAATATCTTCGTATGAGGACAGGTGGTAACTAGACTTCTCGTGGTGATCATTTTGAAATGTATAGAAATACAGAATTTGTGCTATATGTGCACCAGGAACTAATATAGCATTGTAGATCAATTATACTTCAAAAACGAACTCATAGAAAAAGAGATCTGATTTGTGGTTACCAAATGCAAGGGGTGGGGGGCGGCAGAAGGAATTGGATGAAGGTGGTCAAAAGGTACAAGCTATTAGTTATAAGATAAATAAGTACTAGGGATGCAATGTACAGCATGATCAATATAATTGACACTGCTGTATGCTATATATGAAAGGTGTTAAGACAGTAAATCCTCTCCCCTTTGGTAACCATAAGTTTGTTTTCTACATCTGTAAGTCTGTTTTTTTTTTTTTTTTCTTTTTGCGGTATGCGGGCCTCTCACTGTTGTGGCCTCTCCCGTTGCGGAGCACAGGCTCCGGATGCATAGGCCCAGCGGCCATGGCTCACGGGCCCAGCCGCTCCGCGGCATATGGGATCCTCCCAGACCGGGGCACGAACCCGTATCCCCTGCATCGGCAGGCGGACTCTCAACCACTGCGCCACCAGGGAGGCCCATGTAAGTCTGTTTTTGTATATAGTTTTATTTGTATTATTTTTAGATTCCACATATAAGTGATATCAGTGTGAGAGGGAGGGAGGGAGGAACAAAGTAGGGGTACGGGATTAACAGATACAAACCGCTATATATAAAAGATAAGCAATAAGGATTTACTGTATAGCACAAGGAATTATATTTGATAACTTGTAATAACCTATAATGCAGTATAATCTGAAAAAAATAACTGAATCACTTTGCTCTATACCTGAAATAAACACAATAATGTAAATCAAGTATACTCCAAGAAAGAAAGGAAGGAAGAAAGAAAAAGAAAATTACTTGTTTGTTTTAAGCAAGAGAGAGAGAGAGGAAGAAAAAGAGTACATCCTAATAGTTCTCCTCACAAGGAAAAAAAATTTGTTTTCTATTTCTTTAATTTTGTATCTGTATGAGATGATGGATGTTCACTAAACTTACTGTGGTCATCATTTCATGATGTATTTGAGTCAAATCATGATGTTATACACCTTAAGCTTATACACTGCTGTATGTCAATTATATCTCAATAAAACTGGAAAGAAAAAAAATCAGTTAAAAAAAAGTGTCAGTGAGGATGTGGAGAAATTGGAGCTCTTATACACTGTTGGTGGAAATAGAGAATGGTGCAGTCACTATGGAAAAATGTATGGAGCTTTCACCAAAAATTAAAAATAGGCATATCATTGACATATATATAGATATATATATGTGATATATTTATATTTATATACATAAAATATTATTCAGCCTTAAAAAGAAGGAAATCCTACCATTTGTGACAACATAGATAAACATAGAAGACATTATGCTAAGTGAAAAAGCCAAACACAGGTGGACAAATATTCATAATTCCACTTATATGAGGTAACTAAAATAGTCAAACTCATACAAGCAGAGAAAAGAATGGTGGTTGCCAGGGGCTGGGAAGAGGAGGAAATGGGGAGTTATTGCTCAGTGAGTATAAAGTTTTAGTTTTACAAGATGAATAAGTTCTAGACTTACAGCATAGTGCCTATCATTAAAAATACAATACTGTGCACTTTAAAATATGTTAAGAGGATAGATTTCATGTTAAATGTTCTTACCACACACACACACACACACACACACAGAAAATCCACAAAAGAACAGAAGGAAATTTTTGGAGGTGATGTATATGTTCAGTGCCTTGATTATGGTGATAGTGTCATGGGTATATGCATATGTCCAAACTCACCAAAATGTATATATTAAATATGTGGAATTTTTTGTATATCAATTATGTATAAATAAAGCTTTTTCAAAAGAAGTAGAAGGAACATTGGTCATGACTTCTGTCCCTTTAATCAGGAAAATAAATTTTTCCATAAGTCAAAGCATATTTCTTTTTGTGCCTCATTGATGAAAAAGCACCTGAGAAAAGTAGTGTTAGTTTCTTGTGTGTGTGTGTGTGTGTGTTAGCTTTTAGAGTCTATATTTTGAGGAAGGTAAGGAAAAGGGGTACTTTAAAGGTTTTGGGTTAACCAATCAACAGAACTTGCCACAGCAAGAGCTCAATAAAATTAATATCATTATTAAAGAACTTATCTAAGAATGTTTGACAAATTAATCTCCTAACACACAATCCAGCTACTAATAATGATAAGCTTCTTTCAAGTGTCTAAATAAACAAAAATAAGTGTATTGTGTATGGAACAATACTGGAATTATATAAACCAGAATGTTAATAGAAAATCAAAAGCTTAATCAGATAGCACCAACACCAGCACTCACTGAACAGAAACTCTACACAAAGTCAAAATGGGACAACTACCAGCAGAATCAACTGTGACACAGGCCAAGATGAAATGTTAACACAGGTCGCTGACTGAACCAGGCTCTGGATACAGAATGAGGTACAACACTGGCCACTGTGACTTAGCTCCACAGACCATTCCAATATGGGCAAAGACAGAACCCTGACACTGGCTAAAGGGAAACCACAGCTTGGAAGTACTTTGGGCAAATATGCATCCCAAATTCTGTTCATATTCATAGTTAAAATCCTGGCCACAAACTATACTCTAACATTGTCCATAGATGAAATGCTAACTTTGGTCTGAGACAAAACTAGGGCATATGATAGGTAATATCCTAACATGGCAACAAACTGAATGTTAAACTTAGACACTGACTGTGCATTAACAATGGCCACAGACTGAGCCCTAACACTGGACAAAAAATAAACTCTAACCATGAACAATAATTGAAACTTTACCTGATGAAAGACTGAACATAAATCCTGTTCAAATTCTTATTTAGCCTTTCCCCAGGCAACACAATCAGCATGAACTGTAAACCCCGACAGAGCTATGATATTGGCCTTTACTGATTCCCAAACCTAGAAATGAAAGTGATTCCAACACTGACCAAAAACTAAAGTCAAACCTTGAGCTGAGCCCTAACCCTGGATGTGGTCTAAGGCTGGCCCACAGACTGAGCCCCAACACTGATCTTAGAATACGTCCTCTCTTATATAAACTAAATCCTAATACTGGCTAAAATTTGAACCCAAATCTTGTACACTGACTTCACAATGAGTATAACCCAGGCTACACTGGACTAAAGGCAGCTTCAGAATGAGCTTTCACGCTGGTCAGAAATATGCTCTGATCTTTGTCACAGAGAGAACCATGGCTATAACACTGAGGCCTAACACTGATAACAGGCTGGCCCTAAACTTGGTTCCATAGTCCTCTAACCATGGATCCACACTGACTTGTAAAGATAGCAACAGATCGACTAAGCCTTCATCTAAGTCAAAGACTGAAGCCAAACACATTCCACATTATAAACCTGAACTCTGCCCATGACTTCAGCTGTACACTGGCTCTTCAGCCTTAACCTTGGCCTACCAATTGATCTATAAATCCAGCCAGACTGATTTATCCTGGGTCTCTATTTCCCAAATTCATCTTATACTCAAGCATTTTTTCCTGGATGTATTTTCAAGCATACTTTCTACCACTAATACATCAAGCGTCTCACCTTTGTATGTGTAAATACACATACACACACATTCCAATAAGCCTTGTATAAATATTAAGTGTCACTGCTATGTATTTTTTTCTTTTTCTTTTTTTTTTTCTTTTGGCCACACTGCACGGCTTGTGGGATCTTATTTCCCCAACCAGGGATCGAACCTGGGGTCCCAGCAGCAAAAGCACAGAAGCGTGGAGTCCTAACTACTGGACTGCCAGGGGATTCCACTGCTATGTATTTTAATTATTAATTATTTATTGATAGTTTCCCCCATTAGAATATAAGCTCCAAAGGAAAGGGATATGGTCTGGGCTTTGTTTTTTTTTTTTTTTTTCCAACTCCTCTATTCCCAACATCTAGAATTGTGCCTGGAATGTTGTAGGTACTCAACAAATATTTGTTGAATGGATGAATGAGTAGTTCCTTGTTACTCTTCTGTCCTCTTATTTGACCTCTCTGCACAATATTCCAGTGATTCTACTTTGTTTTCTGTTGCTTCATCTATCAGGCCATTCCTTCTCAGCTTCCTTTGAAGGCATGTTTTCCTCTACCTACTACTTGAATATGGTTATTTTCTAGGGTTCCATACTGAATCTTTGTCCTTCTAAAATTTACTATTCTAAACACTCTCTACATGAAATTTAGTTCATATTTACTTATTTAATTACTATTTATTATTGATGTCTCCCAAATGTTTAGTTCTAACCCAGACCTCTCTCCTGTGATTCAGACCTACATTTCCTTACAGCCTATGAGGCATCTCCACACAAATGTTACACAGATTCCTCAAGTTTTTAAATGTCCCAAACTGAATCCCTCCTATCCCTCACAAAACTTGCTACTCTTTCTGGGTTCCCCATCTCAGTGAATGGTACTACCATTCACTCTTCCACATCAGAACTTGGGAGTCACAATGGACGCCTTCCTTTCCCTCCCTTTTCATACCCAAATTGTCATCAAATCCAACTGATCATACCATTTCCTTGCTTAAAATCCTTTGATGGTTCTTTACTGCTTTCAGGTTATATTTTGAACTCATTGGAATGGGCCCCTATTCCTGCCCCATCTAGTTCCTGCAGTATGGAAGTTTTTTGTTTATTTGTTTCCTGCACTCTCTCACATCCTTATTTCTCTGTATGGAATATGATTAACCTCCCTGCCCCAAAGATGACAAATATCTTACTGGTTCTCCAAGGTTCATCATTCAAGCATTTCTTTCTCCAGAAGTGGAATGAGTTCTTCCTCTTCTATGGTCCTACAGAACCCTGTATAGAACTTTTTAGAACACTTTGCACATTGTATAGTCTATCTCCCTTCTTAGATTGTGAGCTGCTTCAGAGGAAGGACTATTTTCCAATTCTGTAGCAATTGTGATTAGTCCAGGGCCTTGCACAAAGCAGTTGGCTGAATAAATTATTGTATCTATTAAATCATCTTCTTCCTTCATGTCACTTTTTAAAATTTTAGGCAATTACCTTAGCAAAATGCAATTCCTCTTTCTTTCCCTTCATTCCACTTGGAGGTCAAAAAGTTGTCCTTAACAGTAAAACTGTAGTAACCCAATTGTAACGATCCATTCAGCTATAAGGATTCATCTCTAACAAAGAAAAGAAAAGTCAAAAGTCAGGAGTGAAATTAGCCCTAATAAACAACCATTTTCTTCAACTTTTTAATCACTTGAAAGTGTTTAGGTGTCCCACATATTCCTTTATCCACATCTTTAAACATACGTTTTACTAAAAAGATAGTTTCTTAAAGAAATATACAGTTATTTCTTATTATTCAAGTTGTATATCTGTCCTAAACTGCTACATTACACCAATGATCGTGGCCACTGTTCATAGCATGGCTTCATTATAGGTTAAACAGGTTTCTTCTGGCTGGCTTCAATCACATTTCTATGCCTACTGTGACACCATTTCAAAGTAAAAAATATGATTCCCAATTAGAAACAAAGTATACATTTTCCAGAAACTTTAAAGTGATTCTAATGCACATGGTTCACACAGAACACACTTTGACAATTTTAAAGATCCAGTCAATATTCTAAGCTTATCAGAGCATAAATAACACTTTTTAAAAGCTACTGAATCAAAACTCAATGAGAATTTCAAATTACGATATACGATATAAAGTGTTTGCCCCCCAGGGCTTCCCTGGTGGCGCAGTGGTCGAGAGTCCACCTGCCGATGCAGGGGACACGGGTTCGTGCCCCGGTCCGGGAAGATCCCACATGCCGCGGGGCGGCTGGGCCCGTGAGCCATGGCCGCTGAGCCTGTGCGTCCGGAGCCTGTGCTCCGCAACGGGAGAGGCCACAACAGTGAGGGGCCCGTGTACCGCAATAAATAAATAAATAAATAAAGATAAAGTGTTTGCCCCCCAAGAGCAAGTAGCTTAACCAACAGTAAAATCAATCTAGAACCTTCATCTGTCCCCACAAGCACAACCTCATACCCCAAGAAGGGAGATTCTCTAAGACAGCACACTCCAAACTACAACATCCAGAATACCCTCCTCGAGCCGAAACTGGGGACAATAGGAAATGCGGGAGCGGGCTGGCGGGGAAGGAATTGTGGGTATATAAAAAGAAGTGTCTTGACTCCATCTCCCACAATCCCATGTCTTCACTTGAGTCTCTCCGCCAATGTCAATATTGGATTCCACCCTCCTCCCTCCCCCCACCAGGAAGAACAACCTCCAGAGACTTCAAACTACATTTCCCATCAGGGTGAGGGCACAGGCCTCCGGCTTCCTTGGTGACCAGTAGCCAATAGAGACGCAGCTGCGCCCGTGGGGTGCGTGAGAGTCTAGCCTGGGCCTGGGCGTCGGGCCTAAGCCGGCAGCGCCAGGAGGGGAGTTCAGAAGAGTGTCGCCCGCAATGGGGCGCCGCGAGGGCGTCGCCCGCCCGGAAGCTCCCGCGCCGACCCGATTTTCCGCGGTTCTATAAGGAGTTGAGCTTCGGTAGCCGGGGAGCTGGAGGTCAGAGAGACAGAAAGCCTGAGCGGCTGAGGCTGGGGACTGTGGGACTGAGGGGGGCTTAGGGAGGAGGGTGCTTCCAGGGCCGCGGGCCTCAGCCCTGACTCCGCCCAGCTCCGCCTCCGCGGGGGAGGGGGTGTCGGGCCCGCGAGTCGGGGTGGGCTTCTGAGCTCAGCGCGCCCGTTTCCCTGGAGACTCGGGAGCGTGCCCTCTTTTCTCTTTTCCCTCAAATCTGCCCGCTGTCTTTTTCCTCCACAACGGCATCACGTATCCCCCACCCCGGCCTTGTGCCTCCTCAGACATCTGAAGTTAGGATTCTCCCCAGGGTCTTCTCTGGGCAGCGTCTGGACTCTCCTTACTGCTTGCAGGAGTTGGGCGATCTCTTTTTCCTCATTCTTTCAATTTGCACTTAGGTTTGGGCACACACTTTCCCAATGCACGCACACCCCTTTTCCTCAGGGGCCATGGAAATTCCTTGCCACGCCCCGGGCGTGACTTTTTGTCAACTTTTCACTTTCCGCCCCTTTGATGGTGAGATCCGGATCGTCGCCATCTCTATTGGCCCCTCCAGCCGCTTGCCCCTTCCCTGACCAGGTCTTTGGAGCGGAAAGGGTTTCCCCTCAATTTCCAGAAAAGATGGGGAGCAGAAGAGGGAAGGAATCTCGCTTTTGAGAAATACGTGTTTAAGGTTCAGTGCAGTGTTCTGATAAAAATAAAAGGCAAGTTAGACCTATAGTAAAACCCGAGCGCTCTAGGGCTTTCCAGCAAGCATTGATGTTGACAAATATTTAAGGGGCACACCAACTACGGAATAAAGTAGACTGCGCAAAACGAGACTGTATTATTTTATTATTACAAACACGTGCGAAAACTACTTAGGAGTTAGTGGAAGGGGATACCGATGAGGTTGGGGGGGTTGGTCTATGGAAAGTCCAGCCTAACCCTGGAAGTGCTGACGGCTTGAAACTCTCATCTACCTTCCAGATCAATCCTGGTCGGCTTTGGGGAGAAGATGAATTTTAATTTGGGTTTCAAAAGAGTAAAGTGGACTTGAAATGGGCAAAGAGGAGGGAGAAACTGCCTCCTCATACTGGGGTTGGAACTGGAGAAGGGTAGATAGAAGAGGGAGCACTTGTATAACAGGTGGGCTTCCCTGACTGGAGTAAAACGTGTCAGCAGGGATAGATTGGGGAAGAAATAGTGTTGAAAAGCTTGGGATCATAGTAATAGGACACTTTAAAGCATCCACATAGTTTGGATATTATTCTGTATCATAAAATTAAGAACAAAAAATTAAGATTGGGTGATTTTTGTTTTTTCATCCTAGGGGAACCTGATTTGAGATCAATTCTTGGAGAACACAAAGAAGTGTGGTGGTATGTTCCAGGTGTGAGTTTAATTTAAACCCAAGAAGAGCTTTGTCTTATAGACTGTTTTGTTTGTGGCTATTCTTAGCTACACTCTATAGTTGTTACTTTTAAAGCCTAGTGATATAAATTGATTTTCTTAAGAAATGCATTTGCTGTCCTTGTGCATCCTATTACCTGAATTGTAGTCATTTCATTGGGCAACAATAATGATTGCTATTTATTGAGCCCATAAATGTTTTGGCGCTATCATAAGCACTTTGTCGCATTATCTTAAGAGTCTTATGAAGCAGGTACTAGTCTTCCCTTTTTTCTGGAAGAGGGAACTAAAACGTCAAGAAGTTAAACAACCTACCTAAAGTCACATAGATTGTAAGGAGAGTTGAGTTGGGATTTGGATGTACAGATTTCTGACTCCAGAGCCCATGCTCTGTCCACCGTGGTTTGCTGGTCCTGCTGTTCACTTTTGTTCTTAACTTTCCATTTGTGGTAAGGAGAGATTATTGTGAGATATATTTGACCATCTTGGCAAAAACACAAATGATTTGCTTTTAGTTTCTGTGTCAGTATGTGTCTGCTGTAAAGTAGCTGCCAAAAGCAAATTAGCTTAACTGTTATTGCAGCCGTAGCAAATTGTGTCCGCCAAAACTGTAGTCAGTATTACTATCTTTGAATTAGATGATTCTCTTTATAAAAACATGTCATGCCTCTAAGCTATTTGGACCTTGACAGTACTTTAGGTTTTATTTTATCTTAGACTTTAAGTGACCTTCTGGGGCACTCGGTCTCTTCCATGACCCTTGCCCCACATGAAGTGTTGGGGATGCAACAGAGCACGAGGTGTGAGCTTTCTCTAGGTCTAGTTGGAGAGATAGATGCCCATCAGTCTGAGATAATGTAGTATGTAGTATAACAGGGACAGGTTCAAAGTGCTATGGGAGGATGAAGGAAGGAGCGACTAAATGTAAGGGAGAGTCAGGAAGAAGGCTTCTGTAAGGAGGTGACATGACAGATAGGTCTTGAAGGATAATGAGTATGCCAGGCAGAGAAGAGTGGAGGGGAGGCATTTAAGATAGAGGGAGCAGTCTGTGAAAGACATGGGATTTTTACAAGAGCAAGGCATGTCCATTCAATGTTGAGGAATTCAGCATGGTTGGGGTGCAGATTGTTTGGGGAAATGAAGGTGTAATTGCAGAAGAGGTCAGGGCTGATTTGTGAAGAACTTTGAACACAATGATAAGAAGTTTGGATGTGCTCACATAGGCCAGTGTTTTTCAAAATGTATAGGGCATCTACCTTAGTAGTTATGCTGTATTCCCACAAACGTTTAAAATTTTATAAATTATATATTCTAATGTAGCTTATAAAAAATAAAACTGAATTACATCATCAAATCTAAGGTCACTTAGGAAAAGGTTTAGTGAAAATAGAAAGTAACCGGTTTTAAGTTGATTTAAAGAGGAATATTAAGTAAATAATAGTACACATGGTGTGTGAATATGGGAAAATCAGCAAGTAATACTCAAATGATTGAAACTTGGAAAATACTGGTTGTTGGCAACAAAAAAAACATTAAAATGTTTTATATGAGGAGTGCCATGATCAGATTTTCACTTTAGGATGCACTGGAAGGGGATGATACCAGTTAGGAGGCTGGTACTCTGCTCCAGAGAGAGTTGGTGAGGACCCGAGGGAGCAACATATGAGAGGAGGGAACAGAGTCGAGAGACATTTAGGGGGTAGAATTTGTAGGACTTGGTAGACTTTTTTTCTTAACATCTTTATAGGAGTATAATTGCTTTGCAATGTTGTGTTATTTTCTGCTTTATAACAAAGTGAATCAGTTATACATATACATATATCCCCGTATCTCCTCCCTCTTGCGTCTCCCTCCCTCCCACCCTCCCTATCCCACCCCTCTAGGTGGTCACAAAGCACCCAGCTGATCTGTCTGTGCTATGCGGCTGCTTCCCACTAGCTATCTATTTTACATTTGGTAGTGTATATATGTCCATGCCACTCTCCCACTTTGTCCCAGCTTACCCTTCTCCCTCCCCATGTCCTCAAGTCCATTCTCTTATGTCTGCGTCTTTGGACTTGGTAGACTTGAATATTATTATTTTATTAGTGTCATCTGAACTATTTTAAAAGCCTATATGCCACTTGACTGTTATCCTTTATATGCTAAAATGAGCATATTATTGCCTAAATCAGGCTATGTACATATATCCATTAAGGTAACAGTGGAGGCTGTTGTCACGAATGGGTTTAGATTACACAGGAGCATCCTCACTGCCTTACTGAGTGTCCTTGAGAGCAGTGGCACAGATACACAAGGGGTATGAGTATGATCTGTGATCTTTAGCCATCTGAGAAACTCCTTCAAGACTCAGCTCAAATATCAACACCTCTGTGAAGCCTTTGCTACACCTCCCCCTCCCTCTACCACACACACACATGCATGCACACAGGAAGCAATAGTAGGCTCCTGGCTCCCACAGGACCCTGTACTTACCTCTGTTCTAGACTGTACCACACTACAGTGTGTTGGTCTGTGGATGTGTCTGGCTCTCCCCTAGACTGTGAGCTCCTTCAGAGCAGGGACCAGATCTCATTTATCTCCATACCCAAAGCATCCAGAATAGTACTTGGTACATGGTAGACAACTAATAAATAGTGACTGGATGAAAAGAATGGATCAACATATTCACATGAATGTAACTCTGGACCTTGGTACCACAGAGAGCCAAACACTAAAAAAAGATTAGCCATTTGCTACATTTGCTACTTTTGCAGAATAAAGCAGTAAATTAAAGTGACCTGGGTGTATAACTTCACTAGAGTTTTTTTTCTTTTTTTTTTTCATTTTCTCCCACTCTCCTGTGGTTGCCTTTCTCTTTTGTTCCTCATCATTTATCCACCCAGCCTCCTGTTCCTTAGGCCTGCCCATTTCTTTGCTCCTCTTGACAGAGTTCACATTGCTTCTGCCCCTATATTCTGCCAAGGATCCATTGCCCCTCTCCACCCACCAAATCCAGTTGACACCATCCTTGAAATCACTCTGAAATGGGTCTTTTCCTATTTATAGACACTGCTAGTGGGACTGTAATTTGATACAGCCCTTCTGGAAAGGATTTGTCAATATGTATCAAAAATCTTAAAATCGAACATAGCTTTCAACCTTCCACTTCAACTTCTAGGGCTCTATGCTGAGAAAATAAATGTGAAGTTTCCAAAAATTTAGCTCCCAGGATGTCTAGCCTAGAATCTGTTTATAATAGCAAAAGAAAAAAGGAAAGAAAAAGAAAAAAATTAACATTTTATTGATAAATGTCTAATACTAGAGGTTTGAATTAAATCATTTATGGTATATGTATGGATTACTAAGTAACCGTATAAATTGATATTACCAAAGAATATTTAATGATGTGGAAAGTTGTTTGTGATATATTAAGAGAAAATTCAGGTTATAAAGCTGACAGATCTCAGTTTGCATACACACATATCACACATGCACAGCCCCCCTCATCTGTGTGCACATACATAGGAAAAGTCCCATAATGGTAAACACACAAAAAATGTTAATAGAGTTTTCCTATAAATAGAAGGATTACATACGAGTTCTCTTTTTAGCCTTTTCCATATTTTTTGCTAATCCTCTATAATGACATTTTTGTACATTTTTAAAAAGTTATTTGAGGGGCTTCCCTGGTGGCGCAGTGGTTGAGAGTCCGCCTGCCGATGCAGGGGATACGGGTTCGTGCCCCGGTCTGGGAAGATCCCACATGCCGCGGAGCGGCTGGGCCCGTGAGCCATGGCCGCTGGGCCTGTGCGTCCGGAGCCTGTGCTCCGCAATGGGGGAGGCCACAACAGTGAGAGGCCCGCGTACAGCAAAAAAAAACAAAAAAAAAACAAAAAAAACAAAAAAAAAAACAAACAAACAAACAAAAAAGTTATTTGAAAATGCTTTCCCCATGTCCACCCCTATTGCCATCGCCTTAGTTTGGGGCACACTGCCCCCTCCTACCCCGCAACACACATATGACTTGTACCCAGGATTACTACTGCCTCCAGCCTGCCTCTCTTCCAATCCTTTCTCCACCAATGCTGACAGAATGAATGATGTTTCTAAATCACAAGTCTAAAGCTATCCAGCTCTATATAAAATAGTTCAGAGGCAGCCTATTGTCCTCAAGATAAAATCCAAATTTCTTAGACTGCTTTATAAAACCTTTGACAATCAGCTCTCTGCTTTTCTTTCCAGTGTCACTTTTTCCTCCCACAATTTACTTTTTTCTTGGAGTCTTAGGCCAGTGCCTGGCACATAATAGGTGTTTAGCTAATGCTAACCAAATATCGGTGTGGATTGTATGGGTTAACTGTTGTGTGCCAGGCAATCCACCAGGGTTTCATTTCATCCTCAGAGTAAAAATGTTAAATACACACAATAGTTATCCCTATTTTACAGATGAGGAAAATTAATTAAATAAAAATGGGAAGAAAAGTAATCATAATAAAGAACATTTTTTAAAGAAAAAAATCAAACCCCCCTGCTATAACACAGCTTTCATTTTCCTGAGGTCCCCTGCCAGTCTTTGTCAGTGTGCATATAGACTTTGTTCATTCCCTTGGGCAAGTTATATGTGACCACAGCATAACAAATCAGTCCAGACCGACATGATCTCACCACGTCACAGTTCACGTTGTGTTAATATACAGACATCTTTCCTTTGTGTATATAACACTTCATGCAGGAGAGACAGAAGAGCTCCAATTTCTCTGTTTTTCTTTCTGTTTTGAAATTCTATGTCTTTTGGGATGGGAATGTCAGCAGAGAGCTACGGGAAACTGTGATAGAATTGAATGTACAAGAAACAATGTGTCTCATGGGAGCCAGTGTCATTGGTTAATTTATTTTTTTAAATGTCGTGTAGATGTATTTTCCAGCAATCTGTCCCCAGGGAAGACCTTGGTTGAATTCAACTGTTAATCCTATTTACAGAATGCAGCCCATGCGTGCACTGTATTCTTGCATTGTTAAGTGATCTTAGACATATGTAGTGGATTACCATGATGACGCACAATCAGGTGAATATGAGATATGTGATTTTCTCTACAAAAACGTATTGATGTTCATATTGTCATTCAGGATCCTGCTGTGTGGTCTTTCCTTCATTTTCCTTACAGATAAAACCCATTGTGCAAAAATGGATGCTCTTCAAAGGATAGAAGTCCTAAGCATGAATTGTCAGAATAAAATTATAACACCTTGTAAGGAATTCTCACTGTTAAATACTCCAGGAAAAAGAATGCATAGTTCTGTTCCATGATCAAATAAGTTGAACATAGAAATTACAGGTAGAGTTTCAGTTCATCTGATGAATTATTGTGGGATTACTATGTGCAAAGCACTCTGCTAGGCACTGCAGTAGATACTTATAAATACCCCTTTTTTATGCGTTCCAGACAGACAGACAGACAGACCGAGATATCTAGTGTATGTACAAGAATGAGTGTGAAAGAGCAAATGAAAGAAAGAAGATTTCAACAAGCAGGTCCATCATATAAATGAAAATTTACTCCACTGAAAATTGGGATACCTGCCAGTAGGATACATAGGCAAAAATGAGCTACCAGATACCTGGTAAGCAAATAATCTACTTCTCTGTTTACAAACAGTTTGAGGGAAGGAACAGTGACTTTCTGTACGTCCAGCCCTGCACAAACCTGCTGGTGATGTTGTGAGAGTTATGACTATGTCAGCTTTTCCAGGGTTTCTGTCTCTGCTGTGGAGATTTGGCAGACACCTCAGACAAATTTTATGTCTCTTAAATCTTCCTCAAGCTAGGCTTGGCTTTTAGATTTATATGTACAAAAAAAGCAAAGTGTTTACCAGTTGGACATTTTTGAAGATCAAAACAGACTCCGATTTAAAAAAAAATTCAGCATACACCTCAGTTTAGTCTCAGAGAGGGCTAATTGCTTTTGCTGTTTGTTTAAAACAGCTGAAATGTTTACTTTCTAGAAGTGGCGACTGCTCATATGTCTAAAGATTTATTTGCCAGGCCTAAGTGTTGCTTCCTCTTTTTCTTGCCTGCAAAGTGTAAAGTTTTGCTAAAGTCTTCATTGTTCTTTTTTGCCTTTACTGATACATAGTTATAAAAGAGTGTAGGATGAGAGGTGCTGTGAAAGATATTGGAAATCTTGGAGAAAAATAAAAGATGGTTTTTATTAGCTCCTCCCTGCCCCCTTTTTTGGCTCTCAGTTTTTCAATGGTCCCTTAAGCACAATAATGATAGGTGAGAATAGGAACTGGAGAGCTTTCCGTGACTACTCGTTAACAAGGCTTGTCCAAATGTATCTGCAGGCAGAATACAAATACAAGTCTGGCTGTAATTCAGAAGCGTTGAAACACCTTGTAGAGAATGTTACATAAACAACATTGCTTCAGTGGTGAAAGGTGAATGATAACTTGGGGGAAATCCGCAGTAAGGGCCCTTCTCATCCACTCCAGCTGCACTTCTTTTTAGCCAGCAACAACTGCCAGTAAGAGCTTCCTGGGGTAGAAACTGTCCCACAGTAAGGCCCCATAATATGTCCTCCTACCATTTCTTCTTCAGTCAAGTCCTCAAACACACTTCATTAGCATTACTTTGGTCACATAATATTCTAATTTTCACCTTTCAAGAGATGCTCAGTTTGAATTCAAGGAGCACTTGATATTCAAGCTCATTTATTCAATACACATTTAAGAACATATACAGGACCAGACCTTATGCCAAGTGCTAGGAATACAGTGATGAATTAGAAGTAGTCCCTGCCTGCCCTTAAGGAGCTCACAGTCAAGTTGGAAGATAGACAACCAAACCAATAATTATATTACAATGGCAAAGGTGCTCAGAGAAAGAGCTATGTTATAAGGTGCCCTGGGAACATGATGGAGGAAATTATTGCTAGGGGTGGGCTACTTACAGACGGGAGTCTAACTATGCTGAATCACAAAGGATGAGTGGGCATTGCCTGGAATCTCGGTGGACAAAGAGGTGGTGGGAAAGAATTCCAGAAAGAGGGAACACAAACACACGTGAAACAGTTACATATAAAAATGGATAGTTCAGAAAACGGTGAGATACTGTGTATGAACCACTGGGAGTATAGAAGAGGGGACAGGATAAGGATCTGGAAAGGTATCTTGTGGAAGGAAGTCTGCTTGTTAAGGAGCTTGGCCTTTATCCTGTAGGCGGGGATGAGCCAGCACAAGGTTTAAACCGGGAGTAACATGATTGGATTGGAGGATGGGCTTTATGGGGAGAAAACTGGAGACAGAAAAAGTCCACCTTTTGATTTGGTAGTCTGAGAGGCCTTCCCTCATCACTTGCCGCTATTCAGGAATGCCATCTCCACTAAGTTTTTGTTCAACATACAAAGATCACTTTGAATAATTGTTTCCTTCTACACACAGGACATAGCTTCCTGCACTCCTTCACATGTTGGTTAGCTGAATATTCATTTTTTCCAACTCAAATCAGTGATCCCAGTAGTAATTAGGGTTTGATTATCATGAAGGAAATCAGAGTTTCAAAGCATAGCTGCTAGTTTGAAAAACTGTATGAGGCTTATTTATTGCTTACTGAGTCAGTGGGGCTGAGGTGAGTGATGGTCAGCTCCCTTGGGGACTGAGGGAGGGAAAGGGACAGAGGCTGAAGAGATGGCTGTTTAAATAATGGTCAGCATCCAGAATGTTGGAACCCCCTAATGGCCACATCCAGACAAGGGAAATAGATACAAGGGCCAGAAGTACATGAATATAAAACAAATGCATGTTGAAGGTAACTGTGCCCAAATTGTTCTATGTAGCCAATCGGTTTTGGAGAGTATTCTTTCTCTGACTCAGATACTATAAATGGCTTCCCATTATCCATAGGATGAAGTCCAAACTCTTTAGCCTGGCGTTCAATACTTTCCGCAGTCTGGCTCCAACCTACCTTTCCAATCTTCATACTTCTGTCTTACAGAACTTATCTGGCCAGCCAGTTACCCTTTCAGACACTGCTTTGGCATTCCCTCATCTACACTGTGAGCCCTCTCAGGGCAGTGACTGTGTTTTTAACCTCTTTGAATCTGCCACAGTGCCTAGCACAGTGTCTTGCATACAGTAGGCACCCAAGTATATGTACGGGTTGATTATTGTCCCCCACCCCATTCTTTCCAATTTCTCTACTACTATGGACCTAATATCCTCTCTACTAAAAATGGCAACTGAGACACTAGGTGAAAGGGGTCAGTTTTCAATAAACTAACTTTTAACTTTTTATTTTGAAATAATTGTAAATATAGAAAAGTTAAAAGAATCATATAAGGACTCTCATATACCATTCACTCAGATTCGCCAATTTTTAACATTTTGCCCTATTTGATTTATGCTTCTCCATATAAATATGGTTATTTTGTTCTGAAACATTTGAAGTTGAAAAGCTGTACCCCTTACCTACCCCTCTCCTTTTTCCCTCGACCTTTTATGATGAAAAAAATTAAATATACAGAAAAGTTGAAAGAATTGTACAGTGAACACCCATATACCTATCATTTAGAGTCTATAGTTAACACTTTATTTGCTTTATCACCTATCCATCCATCTATCCATCTTTTTCTGCATTTCAAATCAAGTTGCCGGCAACTGTATAATTCTTTCTAAATTCTTCAGTATGCGTATCATTAACTAGATGAACAAACTATTTTGTGCTCTGAAATCAACCACATCATCTAATTATACTTGCATTTACTGTGTTGCCAAAACTCTGGTCTACCTGTGGATCTTAGATCTGTTTGGCCATGGGACACGTCTCTTTGATTAACTTTTGGATGTCCCTCCACTTCACCGAGTGCAGTGCCAGACACACATTCCATAAACACCACTTGATGCTGATGAGCAGAGACAGAGCTAGAGCCAGGGGGAGAATCACAATAAAACTAGAATAAACTGAGGGAGGAGAGGAGTATATGCGAAGAGGGCCATGAGTGAATGAAATAGAAGCTGGAACTTGAAGAATGGGGGAAAGATGGGGGCCTTAGACCACCTGGTACTTCCAGCAGTACTTCTATCTGCCACTTTCCAACCCTCTCTTTAGAAGGATAGATTCCAGGAAACTAGGGACAATTGCTGCTCAGCAGAGCACATGACAAGTCTCCTTGCTACTACTTAGGCACCACCAATTAGTATAATCATGTTGCTTCATGAATATGCTAATCTACTGCAAGATGCAGCTTAGTTTTAGAGGGTATGGATGGGCCACTGAAAACCTCTTTCAAACTAAACCTGTGCTACAGGCCAAAGAGCACTTCAGTTAAATGAATCCTAGTTTCCTTTCTCTTTATAACCTTTTCTTTCTTGCTCTGTTGCTTATGAATACAAGTATAGCTCTAACATGCATTTGTTGAATAAGTATTTTGTGCCAAGCACTGTGCTAGTTGCTATCACATCATTAACACTTTCCAACAACCCAATGAGTAAGTACTACTTCTTTCTCCATTTGCCAGGTAAGAAAACTTGAGACTCAGCATGGTTAAGTACCTTGTCCATAAGCCAGAATTCAAGAAACTCAGATCTGTCTGACTCCAGAGCCCAGTGGTCTTAACCACATTGTTGGATGAAAATTTTTAGAAAGTCGTCTATCTAGCATAAATGCAAGGAGATTTACTTTCACTGTATTAACTCAGCAAGTGATTATTCACTAAGCAAGTGCAATTGAATCACTGAATTAAGAAGGAATTCAGTCATTCAGACTTTAATCATTAGAATGTTGGTATAGTAATGGATTCAAATTGCTTGAGTTCATATCCCAGATCTATCACTTACCAGTAGGGTGACTGCAAGCATGTCACTTAACATAAGTAAGCCTCAGTTTCCTTGCCTATAAAATTAGGATGATAACACCTACCATATAGCTGTGTTGTGAGGACTAATTTAAAAAATAATATAAAGTATCATGCCATGTTTGGCATGCAGTAGGTGCTCAGCATAATTTAGATCACTTTCTTCCTCCTTCCTTTTTGGGACCAGACCACTCACCTGTAGCTTTCATTTGAGGAAAACAAACTGCTCCTGAAACATTTTTTGAAGAGAAACATTCTGAAAAGGAATATTAGCCTGACTATTCCCAAGGCACATTTGCCCAATGAGCAAAGACAGTTACCCAACTCTTATGTGAAGCATATTTCAAAAAAGCTAGAAACATGAACCCTTAGGAGAATTGGGGTAGTACATCTCTCTGCTTCTGAAGATTAGGGCCAAATTGTGACATTCTCTATTTTGTCACTATTCTAAATTTCACAGTTGGCATAGAGTATTAGACCTGGGATATTGGTAATCCCAGCCCAGTCATTTCAAAGCAAGCAAGCCGAGTCTAAAGGAGTATAAATGACTTGACCAAGGTCAAACACTGAAAAAAATAGGAGAATTCAGTTTTCCCAACTCCTTACTTATTGCCATTCTGTGGTTCATTGTGGGCTGTCAGTCAGGTGAAACCAAGTCTTGATGTGTGCTCTTTGAACTGATTGGACTCTCAGGGTTTGGTACAAGTTTGATTGATTCAGAAAACATGAAGCTTTGGTCCAGTTCAAGTCGATTCACTAGTTGTTGTTGCTTTCAAACTATTAACAATTCTGTTTTGTTTGGGGTTTAGAAAATTAGTGTTGTTTCTCTCAGTTTAGGTCCATGGTTTGGTTCAAGTTCATGGTTATTTGAAATCTTCCACTGGGATTTTTGTTTTTGCAAAAATACTCAGAATCCAAGGAGGTTAACAACAGGAATTCATTTGAAAAGATCCGTCAGGCTTGGTGACAGCTGCTGAGAAGTTCAGGTGGATTAGGGAACCACTAGTGCTTACATTCTGGAGATTGAAATGATGGAAACATTGCAGTGGTTTTTGGTGTATATGTTTGTGTGTTTGCTTTTATCAGGATTCTCTGATGCTTTAATTTCCATTCTTGCTAATCTGGGTTGAAAGTGATGCTTTCCACTCCACTTTACTGCCTTTTGGTACATGCTGTCAGTCATGTTCTGGATATGATCCTCGTCTTTTGACGGTGGGGAAAGAAGCTAACAAAAAATCGTCTTTCCGGGCCTCCCTGGTGGCGCAAGTGGTTGAGAGTCCGCCTGCCGATGCAGGGGATACGGGTTCGTGCCCCGGTCTGGGAGGATCCCATATGCCGCGGAGCGGCTGGGCCCGTGAGCCATGGCCGCTGAGCCTGCGCGTCCGGAGCCTGCGCGTCCGGAGCCTGTGCTCCGCAACGGGGGAGGCCACAACAGTGAGAGGCCCGCATACCGCAAAAAAAAAAAAAAAAAAAAAAAAAAAAAAAAAAAAATCGTCTTTCCTGTCCTTTTCCCTTTACTTTGAATGGCCTTTCTGAGGAACTTGGGGAATATGAATTTCAGCTTAAATGTGTGGAGGAGTTCAGTTGCAATGCCCAAAGGCAGAACAGCCTGATTCTGAAATACAGCCTTTGTTCCTTTCTTACCAGTATGTTTTTAGAAGTCTCAGGCCATTTTCCTTTGCCAAACCTGAAATTGGGCTGACACCTTTATTAGTGGCCAGCCATACCACCGGTGAGGCTGTGGTGGAGGGTTGCAGTGATGAGGCCCCTAGAGAACTGTGTCCCACCTGCCTGGCTTTCCACATGCCAAAGGAAAGTGAGTTCTGGTGCTAGGTCTATCAGTGCTTTTTCAAGCTCTTGACTGTTTGCCTAAGCAGTTGGAAGGCTAGGATTGTAGCTGTGGTAGTAAATGGGCCATTCCCAGTACCTCACAAGGCAAGCACTTTCTAGGAGGTGAGGTTTTGGATGATTCCAGCAAGTGTTTTTCTGCTTAGAAAAAAAAAAAAAAAGCTCTCACTTCAGATTCTTTCACTCTCCTTCCCTCCCCTCTCTTCTCCTCTACTCCTTTCCCCACCCTTTCCTCCTCTTCCCCTTTTAATGGCTCACTTGCTATTAGCTACCTCACCTAACTCTTTGTGATTCATATTATCCATTTTACCCATTGATTTAATATAGATTTTGGATACATATTTTACTGGAATTTTCAGTATTGGCAATGACATTCAAGGGGGCAATTAGAAAAAAAGTTTTCTTTCTTCTCACAGGAAGTGGTCTGGGCACTTGTTTGAGGACACGGATGGCATTGGAGGGGGCCAAGGGGAGCTGATATCTGATATTTCTGCTACAGCTCCCACCTTTCTTTTGGCTGCTTCAGATTTGGCCCATGTGGACAGACACATACTTGGGAAACCACCATACAGATGAAGATCAGGACATGTGGGATTTGGCTGAACCAAAGGTCCCCAAACATTGTCTGGATCATTTAGTGCCCCAGGTGTGGCCACCCCAGGACTTCATGTGCTAAAACTGTGTGCCAGCTGAAACCAGCTGGCCACTGTATATATTGTATCAAGGCAGCTTGGAGCCTCATAAAGCATGACTTTGGATTTTTACCTTGTGGATTTAGATTTAGATAATCAACCTGAAACTTTTTCTACACACTGGGCAGTGAGGATATACCAGGTTAATAGAAAGATTTAACAAAAGGAGATGCTCATTGTCCAGTAGCTTGCATTCCAGATGGGACATAATACTAGACCTTACAGAAAAATTGACTGACTTTTTGGAAAGGAAAGAAGGAGTTACAGGACTTTTGTCTCTCTAATAAACTTTTGATGTATTATATATCAGATTTAATTTTTTTTCTTCTCAAAAGATTTTCCTCCTGTGGAATTTTAAGAGGAAACAGTACTTCCTTCTAATTTTAAAATTGGAAGAATTGGATAATGTTTCATGAAATTATATTGGTCCTTTCTTCTTATTTTCCTTATATGATACAGGTGCCTCAATTCAGTCATTTAGGCAAGATTTGTCTCAGGGTATAATAATAATAATAATCCCATACAATTTTATCGCTCTTTACAATTTACAAGTGTTTTTATATCTATTATCTCATTAGCTCTTCACAGCAATCCTATGACGCAGTCAGAATGGGTACAGTTATGTACAATTTATAAAATAAGGGAACTTATGCTCCAAGAAGTTAAGTGACTTGTCCAGGGTAACACAGCTAGAAAGTTGTAGAACTGGAACCTGAACCCAGGTTTCCTGATACCCAGCCTCAGTACTCCTCCAATTGTGTCATGTTTCCTTCCTAAGAGACTATCACCTTTTTGTTCCTACTCATGATTCATTTTGAAGTCTAAAAAAGTGTGCTTCAGTTTAGCAGATGAGTAAAACTAAAGCACTTACAGGTAAAGTGCCTTCTTAAAGGTCACCTAGCTTCTCACCTTGACTTTAACGGAACTATTTTTAGGTATACGTAGATTGTTTTTCAGTGTTAAATATATGCACAAAAGTTGTGTGATCCGTTGATTACAGGTATGAAAGCTGCACCTGGGGAATGGGACTAGGGATGAAAAGTTGGCTTAAAATAATTAGCTTCTTGCCTTTTTGTTAAGAGATGTCATGTTCAATATAATTTAATTTCTTTATACTTCCTTTGCTTCCAGACTTTTAAATATAATTCTTTAGGGAAAATTAGCAAATATTCATTCTGGATGTTGATTTCTCAGGAACAAGGGTAGCTGGAGGAAAAAGAAAGCAGAGGGGTGACTTTCCATGCACTATAAGAGTGGGCAAGCATTATTTTGTTTGGGGCTGTGAGCTAAGATTTCTTCTAAGGCATGCAAATCGTAAAGTTCTGATTTGTCAACTGCATGTTGTTTCTTTAGGCACTGATGTATGAAATCCCAAACGAATTCTCCGATGAACATACTGCTAATTGCTTCTCCACCTGCTCTCCAACCTCCTCCACCCCACCCCCTCCACTCCCAATTCAGCCTGTAAGTGTCCGTCATTGGAGATGGATGGTGACACATGCAGTAATAGCAATTCATAAAAGCCAGTTCCAGCCCTTGTCTTCAAGGCTCCTGGATTTTCCACTGCCTGCTTTTGTGTAAGTGAAGTGGATGGAAGTGCTCCTGGCATCAGAATCCACCTCCCTATGCTCCGTTGCTAGAGCTCAGTTGTCGGCTGGAGCTGAGCTAAACAGAAGCATCATCGGAGCTGAGCTGAATTGTATCTGTTTTTTGTTTTTTTTTCCTCAGTGTGGGGGTGGGTTAAGGGTAGTGTGTAGTGGGGGTTTGGGGTGCTTTGGCTTTTCTTTTTGTGGAGAGAAGAGGTTAGGGGAGAATAACTCACAGTAGGATACAACGTGAAACAGTTCCCTGAAGAGTGTCACGATGTTCCTAGTACAATATTCAGGTATAGTATGTTTTATTTTATCTGAAATTTTCCTTTTGTTTCAAAGTGCATTCCTCTCTTATTTTGCCTCCAGTTCAACTGTACTGAAGGACAAATAAGGTTCTAATGAGCTAAACAAAATAGCTGCATAAAATATGCCTGCCCCTAGCTATAATGTTTGTGGCAGATTGCTATGTAAAATCTGGGTTCTCTGTTAAATTGGTAGTCCCGATCCCTTAATTGTGCATGCTTCTCTGCTGTATTCTTGTATTGAATTTCTCAAGTCTTATGTCTGCAACTGGTAGTATGTGATATAGCCTAGAGTGTTCACACAGAAGACAGTGCTTTGGAAGGAAAAAAGCAATTTTTAAAACACTTAGTATGTTGTGTTCCTCTTGAGTTTATTAACTCCTGTGTTTGTTAATTGGTTGTCTAGATTTGAGATATACAGTTAAGAGTAAGTAAATTTCAAATAGGAAGCATTCCAGAACACATTTGCTTGGTAAATTTATTTTTATTTCATTATTTAACTCATATTGATGAACATTATATATTATTGTTGTTGTTTGTTCTCCTGGTAGAAAAAAAGTGCTGAAAACAGCAAGGCTAAACATGCCAGCTCCAAACCATCTGTATTGTAAAATATCGTTGGACCGGAAGTGTTCCTTAAGTATTCTCTTAAGCTTTCAGAAACAATATTGGTCCATAATAATGAAGTACTTGGAGACTGATCAGGTGTTGGTGAATGTTGTTTGAAAGGCTTCTTATACAGCAGTTTGATAGAAAGGATCTTTCCAAATTAAAAAAAAAAAACCTTTAAAAAGTTTCACTTTCTCGCTGTACAGAACAGAAGCTTAGTTTCTACAACCACATGTTTTGATAAGTTTGAGTATCATTTATTGTCAAGGACTTACACCTCCATTCTTGTTTTATTGTCCTTAAAATATTGTGCTCCTGTGCTTAAGAGCTAAAAGATCATGTTCTGTTTTGATACGTGGTTTGACAGTTGATTTCGCTCCTCATTAATTGGACAGCATGCAGATGATGTGGAGAAGTGAGTGAGTGAGAATATTTCAAGGTTACTCTGAAGAGCATACAGTGAACCTTAGTGCCTGGACCAACAGCTGCTGAATTGAATTGTCTGCAATTAAAGCAACAGCAGGTTTGTGTAGTCTCCCTGCAGCCCGTTTATTTGAATTTATAGCTTCAGTTTCTTCTTTGGGTAGCGGTTGGTTTGTTTCACTAAGTGTTGGAGAGTTGTGCTTGTTGGATGTTTTCTCTATACTCTAATTCATGCTTGACTCCAGAAGAGCCATCTCTGTACATTTTTAATATGCAAAGTTGTTGAGGTTTTTCTCTTTGGATTAAAACCAGAGAATATCTCGTTTTCTCCACTGTAAAACTAAATAGATATACTTTCATGGAAAATATTGCTTTATTCAATAAGTAGGGGTTTCTCATGGGCCTGTGTTACTGGTTTAAATTTCTGGCAGTGAAAAATGCGGAAAATGTTATGCTACTGGAATTACTATATCTGGAAAGAACTTCTCTATGCTAGTAAAAGTGTTTATGTTAAAAAAAATAGTGACATTATCTCCTTGCCATCTCTCAATTCCAGGGTGACCTAATGAATAATGTCAAAGCTAACTAGGTGGCTTTTATGACTGAATTGTATTTGTATCCTAATAGTAAATACATGCTTAATTCCGTCATGGTTTTAGTCTATTAAAAAACAACTTAAAATTACAGTATAGTTGTTGGTAATTGACTCATAGTGGATATGATATAAAACATTTACACAGTGGTTTAACATATACTTGATCAATCTTTTCTCATAACCACCCTGTGTGAAGTCAGTGGCGTTATGATCTCCATTTCAGAGGTAAGAAAACTGAGACTTAGAGAATAAGTAACTGGCCTGAGGTCTCACATCTAACAAGAGGCAGAGCCCAGACTCATAGGTTAATTGATCTGATTCAAGAATCTGTGCTTTTTCTCACCCTTATACCAGGCTGCCTCTCAGTTGATGGATCCAGGGTAAATTTGACTTAAGCTACTAGTCAAGAAGACTAAGTTCAGTCATTTACTTAAAAAAAAAAAAAATGTGTTGATAGAACTGTAGAGATTTCTTCTGAGCTATTTTTAACACAACATTTGTTTTAATATGTGAGTGCTTTCCAGATTAAGTTTATAGATTATGTGGAGAAACATTAGTGTTTTGATTAATTTATACATCAATATGAATGAAGGTAGAGCCTTGTAAAGTTATTGGGAAGTAAAATGTCCGACTGAAAAGGTTAGTGTGGAATATTTTCCTTCTAAAACAAGCTAGTTCGTTTTTAATATTCTGCTCAACATATACGATGGTTTTGGTAAAAGTTATGTGTATACTTTAAAATATACTGGCCAAATATGAAGGGCTATGTTTTAAAATTTGAGTATTTTATCCAGATCAACAGAAAAAAATATACAGCTAACTCAGTTTCACACTTTTCTGTTTCTACCTATCTATCTATCTAAAATAGATGAACTTTCTCGTCTTTTAAAGTTCTCAAATGTTTTCTCAATTTTAAATTCATTCCTTTAAAGGAGAAAGATGAACCCAGGTGCTTGAGTAGCTCATACTAGTTCTCTGGTAAAACGTTCTTTAAAACCTCTTCAGGAAACATTCTTGAAGCAGTCATTCTTAGATCTGAATTTATTAGAGACTATGCCATGTACTGGGGAAATGACTGGATGCTCACACCATAGACAACTCTTCTTTAGTATTTGACAATGAATATTTGAGAATGCTGTCAAGAAAATGAGTCGGACATAGGGCAAGTATTGTTATGACCTGTTTATGAGACTTTTAGAAAGATGGTAATAGAAATATTGTCTCAGATACCATGTAAATTAGAATTTATCCTTACCTAAGATATCTTTGTATTTTAACATATCTTAAGGTAAAGCTATTCTTATATTTTTCCCCTCCTAGAAAAAAGGAAAGGAGGATGATATAAAGCTCTTTTATCATTATTTAACTTAAATGCAGTTCGACACTTAAAAAATGCAGGCGGGAACTTGAGGGAATGGGTCAGGGTTAGAGGGAAAACTAGGCATGTGATTGGAAGCTCCATGTTAAACTTGGTTTCAGGTGGCAAATTTCCTGTGCAGTCAGAAGCTCTGGCTAACACCCCTCACTCCATTCCTCTTTCTGGAAGCGAACACTTTAAATATAAACGAGAAAGAGCTTATTATGGTTTTTAAAGGAATTGATATTTTTTGATTGGTGAAAGAAAGTCTTTCATCTGCAAAATAATCATTTTTCCCCCTGCTGTTTGAGGCCAAGAGAAATTAGAAAAGGAGTAGATTTCTAGGTTCTGGCTGTTTTTCCATTCAGTATACCTTTGAGTGTGTTTTAGGGAAGTGAAAGGCAGGTCTTATGGATGTGAGTATAAGGGTTAGTTTACACCAGCCAGTCGTATGCTGGAGCCGACTTGCACTAGCTTATTTAAGGGGAATCACTAAGAATATTTACAAGCTGAAAAACTTACTCATATCTGTCTTTTTTCAAAATGGACTTAAGATACTCATTTTGAGTAGTATTAAGGCATGCTGCCTATGCAGGACAGTGTACTGCAGATGTCCCTTGGGCTGCTAAACTATACTGATCACCATTCCTTAGATATAGCACTTATACCTTCAAGGGTTATTTTTTTGTTGTTGCTTTATAACAAATTTAATCAGTTATACATATACATATGTTCCCATATCCCCTCCCTTTTGCGTCTCCCTCCCACCCTCCCTATCCCACCCCTCCAGGTGGTCACAAAGCAACGAGCTGATCTCCCTGTGCTATGCGGCTGCTTCCCACTTTCAAGGGTTATTGAACATTGAACATAGCACAATTAAGTGTGTGTCTTTCACTCATACATACACATGATGATAATAGCTAACATTTATTGAGTGCTTACTATGTGCCAGGCCATGTTACAAATACCTTTTATGTATGAACTCATCAACCTTCACAGCATTCCTGTGAGGTAGGTAATATTATTTTCATTTTAAGGGTAGAAAAAACGGGACAGAATTTATCAATAAGTAACCTGCCTACAGATCACACAATTACTAAGTAGCAGAATCAAGATTCTATTCCAGAAAGTCTGTCTCCAGGGCCTAAGCCCTTAATTACTATGCAGTATGTTGTATGTCTTTAAGGGCACTTCACTGAAGAAGCTGTTTGCCCACTTGTGTGCCACTCATAGAAGATACCCCATTGTCCATATCTTCAGAAGACATAGATGGTGTAGAGATGTCTGCTCACCAGACTGCTGAGAATTCTACTTTCTTTCTGACCCTCATTGCTGGTACTTTTTATTGCCAGAGTCATGATGGATCATTGCATTCCCAACAGTTTCTAAATACTGCCACTACTCATGTTCTTTTTTCAGATTTTCAGCTTAAAAAGATCTCTTTCATATTCTGTTGCTTCTCTCTTGATTCCCAGCCTTTTGCAAGAGCAAACATTGTCAACCAGAGTGCAATTTTTCTTCCATGCAGCCAAATGACCAAATCATAGCACATCTTCCCAGCATCTACTCTCTCCCCACTCCATATTATGCCTAGCTGTTAGTGTTCTTCCTAAATGCAGATCTCATATCACTACTCTCCTCAAATACCTTTTAAAGGATTTTTTTTCCCAAACAGGCATTCAGTGCCATCCATGGTCTTGTCCCAGGTACCCAGAATGCATCTGTACCCCTATCTCCCACTACACAACCTTCTCTAAACCCTATTCACTAGCCACTCTAGCCCACTTGTAGGTCACCAGGTATGCTCCGAATTTTCAAGCTCTTGTGCTTTTCTTCATGTTGTTCTCTGTATTTTAATTGTCATTCTTCTACCTCTCCAATAACTCCAGAGCAACTCACCATTTAAGGTTCAGCTGAAATGACACCTGCTACTATATTATACTTATTTTTGGTTTCTCTTCCCGCACTAGATTGAGCTCTCTTAGCACATAGGCTAGCATCTTGTACATACTTAGCATTTACGTGCAATAGTCAGATCTTCAGAAACTACACTACCAAAGTTTTTCTCCTTTCCTGCTAGCTCAAGATTCAAAGCTGTTCCCAGAGCCTTAGAGTTCCAGAAGCTGAATGGCTATACAGCTTCCGCCCTGTATAGATATTCTGGAATATTTCTATTCAAAAGATTTGTTTCTAGTGTGTCTGTCTTCTTGATTTTTCTCTCTGTATTCATCCTTACTCAGATCTACTATACCTTGAAATCTCCTTCCTTTGCCTTTGTGGAACAGTTTGCACTTTTGTAAGGAGACAAGGGCTTGCCTATGTACACATATTAATACTTACCCGTACAAGAAAATGAATCAGAATGTGTAAACTGATCACTGGAATTTTTTGATTTATAATCACAGTGTTTCTCAAAATGTGGTTTAGGAACTACCCTTGTCAGCATTACCTAGGACACATGTTTAGTATGCAGATTCCTAGATCCTCATTCCAGACCTACTGAATCACTCTATGAGTTATCTGCATTTAGCAAACTCCACAGATGATTCTTCTGTACAACTGACTCTCAAGAACCATTGTCCAAAGTCAAAAGTATGATGTTCAATCCTAATTTATATTCTCTGTAGATGTGAATATTAATTACATTGTGGAAAAACTATCATTAAAAATGGTTTGAATTATTTGGTCTAAACTCAAAGTCTTGACCTCCTGGTGTCTAGCCCAGTGCTGTCCAATAGAACTTTCTGTGATGATGAAATAATCTCTATGTTTATTGTCCAACACAGTAGCCTCTAGCCACATGTGTCTGTTGAGCACTGAAGTGTGGCTACTGCAACTGAGGAGCTGAATATTTTTTATTTTATATAAATGTAATTAAATTGAAATTTAAATAGTTACATGTGGGTATTGGATGCAGTGCTGGAAGTGCAGCTCCAAAAAGCTTGGCTGTCTAGAAGTAATAACTCTCTTAGGGGTCTAGATGGCTACAGTGATCATTGTATGGATGGGGAATCAAACAGGAACATTGTTTCCTTTGACACATAGGACATTGCATTTCTCTTTTGAACAGTTTAAATATTTTTGTATTATTTTTCTAATCATATTGGCTTGCTATTGAGAGTTAATTGTTAAGCCTTGATTTCTGAGCTAGGGGTAAGAAAGTAGAGTTAATCAGAAGAAAGAGCTTCTAGCTCCAATGTTTAGGTCATAGACATTTTTATACATTTTAGCTCTCCTAGACCCTTTAACTATTCTCTTTTGGATTGATCAGCCCCATAGCCACTCATTACTCATTACTTTTCAGCTTCCATTTCTTTCTCTGAAAAATCTTCCTTGAACCAGTAGTGTACCCCTTTCAGGATGATTTCATTATTTAAATTGCATTAATACTTTGGAAGAATTGAATCAGAAATGGATTTCAGTCTCTACATAAAGAGACATAAATCTAGGCACTCTGTTTTATTATTGTGTGGAGTTCATTATGTGTGTTAGTTATACTTGGTGGCTTTCTAAAAAGAACCCAGTGTCAAAATCTATAGTATTAAGAAAAAACACATAAGTAAAATAATGTACTTGACTATTGCCATCTGTGGAAACTATATGATAAATAATTATGCCTGCTTGACCTGCCCTCTGTTGCCTAGATCCCAGTTCTTTGTACTCTTTTTGGTTGCAAAAAATTTTAGCACATCCTGAAATTTGCTTCTCTCCTTTCACATTCTTCACTTTCTTTAGCTCTGCTTTCTGTTTTCAATGGACAGGAGACCACCCCCACCTTTTTTTGTACCATTCAGACTCACTCCCAGAATCTATTGTTGTATCCAGCCTCACTGAACTGCCTAGAGCAGTTCAAAACGGGTGTTTTAAAGTGCCACTCAGGGCCACCCTGGAGCACTCTGCAAATAGGTTCTTTTGTTTTGAGGACTAAAGAGATAGTGCCACAGCTACAGTTTCGAGAGAAATGCATAAAGACAAAACCCATTTGGAACTAAAGGAAAATTTTAACCCCTTGCCTCTCACTTCCTCCAAACTACGTCTACAGTTTTCAGTGACATTTTTATGTTGTTTAGGAAGCCAGACATTTCAGTTTTCAATGAAAAAGTTCTCTCTGATCAGGATGCTTCATAATTCAAACCAGGGTAGAGAAGAAGGCAAATATGTTGTAAAGGTATGTTGTAGGACTGTGTTAGGGTCTTTCCATAAGTTATTTCATTTAGTCCTCGTTAGCCCTCTCAGTAAATGTTGGTTGTCCTCCTTATCCAAGGCTATATATACCACTAACTTTTCTACAGCTCTGTGTCTAGACTCCAAAGTCTACATTCCTGTTGCTTTTTACTTACATGTTTACTTAGGAATATGGTTTTGTTTTCCATCTGTGTGTGTGAGAGAGAGACAGAGACAGAGAGAGACAGAGACAGAGACAGAGACAGAGACAGAGAGGAGATTCTCAGCATTAGGGTGTTCCCTTACAAAAAAACTCAGATTAGTGTAAAGTGGGAGAATGTAAAGAAAACACTCCCTTTGTTAACTGTCTACCAAACAAGGATTGGGATGTATCCAGTTAAAGCTTCTGATGAAGAGGTTGTAAAGAAAACAGTTTTTAGATTCTTTATACACTTTACTCATTGCCACTCCCATCCCCTGTGCTAGACTGCTAACTCTTGCTGATAAATATGGTTGGCTTTTCCCAAACACTGCCCTTTGGTTTGGAGGTGGGGCAGGAACTACAAATAACTACAACTCTGATATGCTTTCCCAAGTCATGGAAACTTGCCCAGCTTATTCAGCAGAAGTTGTACAATCTGTATTTACCTAAATTTGTGATAAAGAGCGTAAAGAATATAAAATAATTGTGGCAATCCATATTAATAAAAATTCTGACTATTCTGGAAAAGTTTTCGGGTGGCATATTACATTTTTCCTGGTTATAAATATCACACAAATCATCATCAAAAGTAAATTTGATTCATGCTTTTTAAAGTCTACAGGTGATAGGAGATAGTAAACTATATTAAGAGTGTGCAATATGATATGGCATTTAAAAAGCCAATATGGTTTTGAGTAACTGACATGGATATGGGCAAATAACTTCTTAGAGCAAAGTAGTGAGAATCCCTTTTTAATTGGTAATAAGACTATGCCCAAGTTTCCATTCTCTGGAATTGAGATGCTTGAAATGGAAAAGAGCAATTGAAAAGCTTAAGGGATCGAGGGAGAGTGGTTTATGAGGGTGGGATACAAAGTAAATACAATAAAGACAGCTTGAGTAGATGGTGGATATTGGTGCTTATGGCTATTTTGAGTGGTGTGAGCAATAAAGAGCTCAATCTGGCAGAAAAAGGGATAAGCACAGGCAGAAATATGACCATTGGAGAAATGAGCCTGGGATTACAGTAGTATCTTTCCCCCTGCCAAGTAGCGTTCCTGAGTGCCCTTCCATGGGCCTCATGAGGCTTTTAACAAGAAGGGAAAGAAATGGTCTGGGAAGAAGTGGTCTGGAGGAATTGAAATGAGAAGGGCATAATTGTTTTGTCAAATATTTACAGCTATTTAAAATAGAAAGAACCCCCACCTTGCAGCAAACTCTCCAGAACATTTCCTTTTCTGGCCTCACATCAAGACCAGATGAAGCACAAGCTGTAAAGAAGAACCTCACTCTAACATGGAATATGATCTAAGGCAATACCCTTCCTGGAACTTCTCCAAGGAGATTTATTACTGGAAGTAACAGAAGGGCTATGTTAGAACATTAGAACACAGTTCCAAGTCATGAACCCTGAGGTTGGGATTTATAGTAAGGCTCTGGTGTACTAGCTGAACAATGAGTACACATTCATTGCAGATGTTTTCCATTTGAGATTTTTGATATAGGGTTTTTATGTATGCCTAGGATGTCAGTGAGCCAGCATAATTCAGTCAGCACTACGTAGCTAGCACCTACTATATGTGTTACCTATACTTGACCACTCCAATGAGGGAGGTACTTAACTTGAAGCTGTTTAGCCATTTCTGATCCCATGTCACTATTGGTAAGCTGCCCCTTCCAGGATATTAAACTGCCCCTTGCTGTTGTGAAACAGATGACAGATAAGCAGCTTTTCTCTTTTTATCTGAACTTCTCTTTTTCAGTATAGAATCATTCCCAGTAGCTCTAAAATGTGGTTTTAAATCTAGATCATAATGGATCACCTGACAAATGATTCCACTTTATGATCCCAAGTTAAAGTTATTGACAGAGAGAAAAGCATTGCAGAATGGAGTGCCAGTTTCTTATGGCATTTGTGGACTTAGGCCAAAATATTTGAAAACTTCAGCCAAAGAGTTCATTCTGAAGCTTTGGAAGCAACTTATAAAAATCAGCAGACTACATATTCCATATCTAGTGAAAAAACAGAGAAGGGTGGAAAGAGAGAAAAGACAGAGTCCAGGATAGTTTGCATTAATTAACTTAACTATTATTAGTATTAAGTACAATGTAGGATACTGTTCTTAATAATATTTATGGAGTACTACCCTTAAAGCTGTAGACTCAAAAAGAGTAATCCAATAGATAGGCCCATTGCTAAATGATTGAGCCAGAGACAGCATATAACTATTAGAAATAGCCTAACCCACAACATCAAGTTTTATTATTTCACAGGAAATCACTGTTGGGACTTATGAGTCTAGTGGGAATATTTAAGTACTCATTTATTCCTGGATAATGAGGAAATTATTAAGAATGAGAAAAAAGGTTTACAGATGAAAGTTAGTAATATATGCATTTTAATAGAATATTAGGGTTATAAGAAGCCTTAAAGGCTATCCAGTCACATCTCCCCCCCGCAGTACATACATATGCAATCTGTTATATGAACCCATCTACTCCATCCTCAAGTGGTCATCCAGCTCATTCTTGGATATTTCCAATAATTTGGCACTTTCCACTATGAGGTAGCACATTGATCTTTGAATAGCTCCAGTTATTGAATGTTTGCATAAATAAGCCCAAATCTCTTTCCCTTCAGCCTCCACCCATTGCTCCTACTCTTAGGCCTAGAATACAGACTACAACATGAATTGAGCCCTCTGGAATTGTATTCTGCGGTGGCCTCGATTCTTCTTACCCCTTGGCACTTACACCAAGCAACCTCACCCTGCTTCCATATGGTAACCATTCAAATGTTGGAAAACAATCATATGCTTCCCAAGTGACTGATTTTTTATTAACAGCTTTATTGGGGCATAATTTACATAAATACAATTCACTTCTTTAAATAATTTAATGATCTTTAGTATATTCAAAGTTATGCAACCATCATTAAAAATCCAACTTTATAACACTTTTATTATCCCCCAAATAAATAAATTCTGAGGGGTTAGCCACTATCTCCCTTTCCCCCCATTCCCCTCAGTGCTAGACAGCCACTAATCTACTGTCTTTCTATTGCATTTGCCTATCTGGACATTCCATGTGAATGGGATCATGAAATGTGTGTCCTTTTGCATTTGGCTTCTTTCACTTAGCATAATATTTTCAAGGTTCATCCATGTTGTAGCATGTATCGTGACTTCCTTTTTATAACTAGATACTATTCCATTGTATTGCTATACCACATTTTGTTTATTCATGAGCTGATGGACATTTGGGTCATTTCCACTCTTTGGCTATTGTGAATAATGTTGTTATAAGCATTCATGTACAAGTTTTTGTGTGGACATATGTGTTCATTTCTCTCCGGTGTATACCCAGGAGTCATATGATAACTCTACAACTAACTTTTTGAGGAGTCACGAAAATTGCTTTCCAAAGTGGCCACACTATTTTTTAAATCCCACCAACGATGAATAAGGATTCCAGCTTCTCCACAATCTTGTCAGCACTATTATTGTCTAATAATAATAAGCAGCCATTCTAATATGTGTAAAGTGGTATCTTGTGGCTTTGCAAATATTTCCTACCACTCTGTAGACTGTTTTTTCACTTTCATGATGATGTCATTTCCAATTCTGATGAAGCAAATGTATCTATTTTTTTCTTTTGTAGCTTCTGTTTTGGTGTCATATATAAGAAACCATTGCCTAACTCAAGGTCAAAAAGACTCCTATGTTTTCTTCTAAGAGTTTTACATTTTCACATATAGGTCTGTGATCCATTTTTAGTTAATTGTTGTGTGTGATGTGAGGTCAGGGCCCACCTTATTCTTTTGCATGTGGATATCCAGTTGCCCCAGCACCATTTGTTGAAAAGACTATTCTTTCTCCATTGCCTGATCTCAGCACACTTGTCAAAAGTCAACTGATGGTAAACATAAGTGTTTAATTTTGGACACTCAGTTCTGTTCCATTGTTCTGTATGTCTGCCCTTACACCACACTGTCTTGACTACTGTAGCTTTGTAGTAATTTCTGAAATTTGGAAGTGAGAGTCTTCCAACTTTGTACGTTTTTTTCAAGATTGTTTTGGTTATTCTTCATCTCTTACATTTTTATATGAATTTTAGAATTAGTGTGTCAATTTCCTTTAAAAAAAAAAGCCAGCTTGGATTTTGAAAGGGGTTGCATTGAATCCATAGGGTGAATGATTTTTTAAAGACACAAACCTCACTTAAAATGAGACCCCACAAGGAGTGGCTCCATACACAAAGTAACACCACTTCAGAATCAAAGCTTATACCTTTCACAACTAACTTTTTGTTTCTGAAGTAGCCAGAATCTGCATGGTGTAAATATGTAATATGAGACAACCAAAATGAAGTGCCCTGTTCAGTGACAAACACATCTCTTACATTTGACTGGGATTAGTCCTATCTAAGTGAAGAAACCAAGAAACAGAGTTGAAGGAGAAAATTAACTAAGTCAGAGATGATTTCCTTTCATTCAGTCCCATCCTGGAGTGCAGGCATGTGTGTGTGTGTGTGTGTGTGTGTGTACGTGTACTTGTGTGTACATGTGTCAGTGTCAGTGTCAGTGTGGTGGTGACTGGCTGTGTATGTGATCTCTATGCATGTTTCTGTTTTAATCTTTGTGCACAAATATGTGTATATGTGTATGTATGTGTGGTTTTTGTGTCTTCTGTTCTGCTTTTGCTTTTGAACCCTAGCAACAATACCTTTTGATAATGGAATAGAATATTTCAAATAAGCTTTGTGGCATTTCATCCTTTTAGCTGAACTTATCGAGATTTCAGAGTTACACGTGAATTTGGCTGTCTCACCTGAAAAAGGTGTTTACAATCTGTCTTTTATTTCTCTGCTTTCCTTCATCTACTTTATTCCCTTGCTTGAAGCTAGTTTCTCCATTTGCTTCTTGGTTTTTAAGCTGCAGCTCCATATGATTTTCATAGTTTGACCTGTCTCCCTGCACTGCTGTGATCACCTGTGCTGCCAATCTTGCAATGCTGATTTATTGGCCTTTGTCCTTTCTTCCCACCTCTTACTACCAAGGGATCAGTTGTTATACAGAGCCTTCTTTTCTTTTCTTTTTTTTTCAGAGCTTTTGTAACTCCCTCAGACCTCATATCTCAGGTAGTGCCAAAAGTGTTTCCCAGTTACAGATGTAAGAGAGTGTTTGCCATTCTAGCCCATGGAAAATGCTTCTCAGAGTATGGAGCATACAAGCCCTTTCTTAAGAATGAAGTGAATGCAATCAGGATTTTAAAGCTTACAACTAGGAAGTTAGGGTTGTATATTTCCTCTAGCTTAAAGGAAAAAAAAACTTACTTTCTTTTGTCCTTTTTTCTCTTCCTTTCTTTCCTTTCTTCATTGTTCTCATTAGTGTGATGATCTGCCATATAGAGGTTGATTGGGAATGAAGGTAGGTAATAGTTGGTAGGTAGTAAGTCTAGGCTGATGCTGAAATCACATAGAGAGGGAATATACTACCTTGGGGAAACATCAAACCATCAGAGGTTGGGGAGACATAGTTTGAAAAAGATTTCTTGGAGATTCTGATATGATCTTCAGTAAGTATTATACCAGCCTGGTAAATAATCACTGAGATAAATAAAAATGACTGCTATATCATTCATGAGCATTTTATCAACCTAGAATGACTCTCTGTATTTTTATCAATGTTTTTGCCTTACACAATAAAACAGAAAAACAAAACAAATGCTGAAGAAAATAGAAACTTACTTAGAACAACCAACTTCACAGATGGTTTCCAATAATTGCAATGTACTATATCCAGGGGCCCAATGAGGTTAAGAAGTTCTTGGAAACAAGGGAAAAGACATGAGTCCCTCCCTTCAGGAAGCTTGCACAAGCCTCTTAGATAGCCTCATCTACCAGAGGGCAGAGAGCAGAAGCAAGAAGAACTATAATCATGCAGCCTATGGAATGAAAACCACCTTCACAGAAAGATAGACAAAATGAAAAGGCAGAGGACTATGTACCAGATGAAGGAACAAGATAAAACCCCAGAAAAGCAACTAAATGAAGTGGAGGTAAGCAACCTTCCAGAAAAATAATTCAGAATAATGATAGTGAAGATGATCCAGGACCTTGGAAAAAGAATGCAGGCAAAGATCAAGAAGATGCAAGAAATGTTTAAAAAAGACCTAGAAGAATTAAAGAACAAACACCTAGAAGAATTAAAGAACAAACAGATGAGCAATACAATAACTGAAATGAAAAATACACTACAAGGAATCAATAGCAGAATAACTGAGGCAGAAGAACAGATAAGTGACCTGGAAGACAGAATGGTAGAATTAACTGCCACAGAACAGAGTAAAGAAAAAAGAATGAAAAGAAATGAAGACAGCCTAAGAGACCTCTGGGACAACATTAAACACACCAACATTTGCATTATAGGGGTCCCAGAAGGAGAAGAGAGAGAGAAAGGACCTGAGAAAATATTTGAAGAGATTATAGTCAAAAACTTCCCTAACATGGGAAAGGAAATAGCCACCCAAGTCCAGGAAGTGCAGAAAGTCCCAGGCAGGATAAACCCAAGGAGAAACATGCCGCGACACATAGTAATCAAACTGACAAAAAATTAAAGACAAAGAAAAATTATTAAAAGCAACAAGGGAAAAATGACAAATAGCATGCAAGGGAACTCCCATAAGGTTAACAGCTGAATTCTCAGCAGAAACTCTACAAGCCAGAAGGGACTGGCAAAATATATTTAAAGTGCTGAAAGGGAAGAACCTACAACCAAGATTACCTAGCCGGCAAGGATGTCATTCAGATTCAGTGGAGAAATAAAAAGCTTTACAGACAAGCAAAAGCTAGGAGAATTCAGAAACACCAAATCAGCTCTACACAAATGCTAAAGGAACTTCTCTAAGTGGGAGACACAAGAGAAGAAAAGGACCTACAAAAACAAACCAAAAACCATTAAGAAAATGGTAATTGGATCATACATATCAATAGTTACCTTAAATGTGAATGGGTTAAATGCTCCAACCAAAATAAACAGGCTTGCTGAATGGATACAAAAACAGGACCCATATATATGCTTTCTACAAGAGACCCACTTCAGACCTAGGGACACATACAGACTAAAAGTGAGGGGTTGGAAAAAGATATTCCATGGAAATGGAAAACAAAAGAAAACTGGAGTAGCAATCCTCCTATCAGTTAAAATAGACTTTAAAATAAAGAATGTTACAAGAGACAAGGAAGGGCACTACATTATGATCAAGGGATCAATCCAAGAAGAAGATATAACAATTATAAATATGTATGTACCGAACATAGGAGCACCTCAATACATAAGGCAAATGATAACAGCTGTAAAAGAGGAAATCAACAGTAACAATAATAGTGGGGTACTTAAACACCTCACTTACACCAATGGACAGATCATCCTGACAGAAAATTAATAAGGAAACACAAGCTTTCAATGACACAATAGACCAGGTAGATTTAATTGATATTTATAGAATATTCCATCCAAAAACAGCAGATTACACGTTCTTCTCAAGTGCGCATGGAACATTCTCCAGGATAGATCACATCTTGGGTCAGAAATAAAACCTCGGTAAGTTTAAGAAAATTAAAATCATATTAAGCATCTTTTCCGACCACAGTGCTATGAGATTAGAACTGAATTACAGGGAAAAAAAGGTAAAATATACAAACACATGTAGGCTAAACAATATATTACTAAATAACCAAGAGATCACTGAGGAAATCAAAAAATACCTAGAGACAAATGACAACAAAAACATGACAATCGAAAAAAAAAAAAGAGAAATTAAGGAAACAATCCCTTTCACCATTGCAACTAAAAGAATTAAATGCCCAGGAATAAACCTACCTAAGGAGATAAAAGACCTGTAGTTGGAAAACTATAAGACACTGATGAAAGAAATCAAAGATGACAGAAACAGATAGAGAGATATACCATGTTCTTGGATTAGAAGAATCAATATTGTGAAAATGACTATACTACCCAAAGCAATCTTCAGATTCAATGCAATCCCTATCAAATTACCAATGGCATTTTTTACAGAGCCAGAACAAAAAATCTTTAAATTTGTATGGAGACACAAAAGACCCCAAATAGCCAAAACAATCTTGAGGGAAAAAAATGGAGCTGGAGGAATCAGACTCCATAAGTTCAGACTATATTACAAAGCAATAGTAATCAAGACAATATGGTACTGTCACCAAAACAGAAATATAGATCCATGGAACAGGATAGGAAGCCCAGAGATAAACCCACGCACCTATGGTCAATTAATCTATGACAAAGGAGGCAAGGATATACAATGGAGAAAAGACAGTCTCTTCAATAAGTGGTGCTGGGAAAACTGGGCAGCTACATGTAAAAGAATGAAATTAGAACACTCCCTAATACCACACACAAAAATAAACTCATAATGGATTAAAGACCTAAATGTAAGATGGGACACTATAAAACTCTTAGAGGAAAACATAGGAAGAATACTTTTTGACATAAATCACAGCAAGATCCTTTTTGACCGACCGCCTAGAGTAATGGAAATAAAAACAAAAATATACAAATGGGACCTAATGAAACTTAAAAGCTTTTGCACAGCAAAGGAAACTATAAACATGAGGAAAAGACAACCCTCAGAATGGGAGAAAATATTTGCAAATGAATCAATGAACAAAGGATTAATCTCCAAAATATATAAACAGCTCATGCCGCTCAATATTTAAAAAACAAACAACTCAATTAAAAAATGGGCAGAAGACCTAAATAGGCATTTCTCCAAAGAAGACATACAGATGGCCAAGAGGCACATGAAAAGCTGCTCAACATCACTATTAGAGAAATGGAAATCAAAACTACAAGGAGGTATCACCTCATAGTGGTTAGAATGGGCATCATCAGAAAATCTACAACCAACAAATGCTGGAGAGGGTGTGGAGAAAAGGGAACCCTCTTGCACTGTTGGTGGGAATGTAAATTGATACAGCCACTATGGAGAACAGTATGGAGGATCCTTAAAAAACTAAAAAGAGTACTACCATACGACCCAGCAATCCCACTCCTGGGCATGTACACTGAGAAAACCATAATTCAAAAAGAGTCATATACTACAATGTTCATTGCAGCTCTATTTACAATAGCCAGGACATGGAAGCAGCCTAAGTGTCCATCGACAGATGAATGGATAAAGAAGATGTGGCACATATATACAATGGAATATTACTCAGCCATAAAAATAAACGAAATTGAGTTATCTGTAGTGAGGTGGATGGACCTAGAGTCTGTCATGCAGAGTGAAGTAAGTCAGAAAGAGAAAAACAAATACCATATGCTAACACATATATATGGAATCTAAATTAAAAAAAAAAACATGGTTCTGAAGAACCTAGGGGCAGGACAGGAATAAAGATGCAGACATGGAGAATGGACTTGAGGACACGGGGATGTGCATGCACTGGAGCGAGGTGCTGGAGTGGCATGGAGTTGTGTATACTGCCAAGTGTAGAGTGGATTGCGGCCACGTGGCGTGGAGGGATCAGCTTGGTGCTTTGTGGCCACCTGGAGGGGTGGGATGGGGGGGTTGGGGGCAGATGTGGGAAGGAGGAGATGTGGGGATGTATGTATATGTATAGCTGATTCACTTTGTTGTGAAGCAGAGGCTAGCACACCACTGTGGAGCAATTGTACTCCAATAAAGATGCTAAAAAAAATCCACAAACAATAAATGCTGGAGAGGGTGTTGAGAAAAGGGAACCCTCTTGCGCTGTTGGTGGGAATGTAAATTGATACAGCCACTATGGAGATCAGTATGGAGGTTCCTTCTAAAACTAAAAATAGAATTACCATATGACCCAGCAATCCCACTACTGGGCATATACCCAGAGAAAACCATAATTCAAAAAGACACATATACCTCAATGTTCATTGCAGTGCTATTTACAATAGCCAGGACATGGAAGCAACCTAAATGCCCATCTACAGACGAATGGATAAAGAAGATGTGGTACATGTATACAATGGAATATTACTCAGCCATAAAAAGGAATGAAATTGGGTCATTTGTAGAGATGTGGATGGACCTAGAGACTGTCATACAGAATGAAGTAAGTCAGAGAGAGAAAAACAAATATTGTATATTAATTCATATATGTGGAATGCAGAAAATGGTACAGATGGATTGGTTTGCAAGGCAGAAATAGAGACACAGATGTAGAGAACAAATGTATGGACACCAAAGCGGGAAAGCGGGGGTGTGTGGGTGATGGTGGTGGGATGAATTGGGAGATTGGGATTGTCATATATACACTAATATGTATATTATTGATAACTAATAAGAAGCTGCTGTATAAAAAACAAAAATAAAAAAAGAACCTTCTGTAAAATAATAATAATAATAAGGGAAAAGACATGTAATACTGTAGTGATCCTGTGTATCTTAAGTTTGAGCAGATTATGTGGGGGAAGGAAACCCCACTGTCTGAAATGGACAATGAGAAGCAAAATGCTTAGGAGAGGCCCTCTCCCAGCTTCAAAATGCTTTTTCCACGTAATTGTACTAATTAGAGATTCTGTATTGGTTGATTATCTCCTCTTTTAAGATACAAATGTCTCATGGGAACGTTAAACCTCAATCATATTTTAACATCAATTACTTTAATCAGATGTTCAGATCAATTCCTATCTGAAGTTTCTGTTCCCCAGTGGCTTAGAAAGGAAAGTGTAAGGGAGATATGTGTATCTCTTTATCTCCTCCTTTACCTGTTTGATGGTATTATGGGGAGGAACTTTCAAAACACTTCTATGATAAAGAACTCAAGTGTTGGGATAGGATGAAGGTACATGATATTTCATTCTTAGTTTGTCCTCCTTCTTCACCTTTCTAAATCTTCTCCAACTTACCAAACTCAAATTCTACACATCACAGAAAGCTTCCCCCTCTCCTGCCAGCCTACATTGATTTTCTCCTTCTCTGAACTGCAACAGTATTTACCATCTATACCACCCAATCCAATGTTCAATTAGGTATTATATCTCCTCCTATTGTTCAGTGAGCTTATATGTGCTAAACTTGTTCTCCTTATACAAGACTAGTGATGTAAGTGTACTATAAATGACTGTTGGAAAGAAATGATTGTAAGTTCTTGAAGGCAAGGACTGCGCCTTTCTTATTCCTTACTTTATTATTTTCCATGGCAAATAGGACAGTATATTTGGATCTAGGGAAAAATCAACTGTAACTTCTGTTTTGTTTTATACTGTTATCTCCCTTAAAACATTACATTTGCAAGTGGATGCTGTGATGGATATGCTTCCAGAAATGGCTTCAGTTACTCTGCCTAAGCTGGCAGCATTCTTTCCCTGCTTTGTACTAGCCTTAGCTCATGGCACTGCCCATTCCTGATGACTAAGGCCTTGATATTGGCTCCTTCTCATAATGAATAGTGGCAGCACTTAGAAATGCCATTAGGTAGCTTCCTGAAATAGGATAGGAGCATTGAAGAAAATACAGTAGCTCTCTCTGTAATTTTCCAGATTTTCTAAGTGTTAACTAACCTTATTGTGGCAATCATTTCACAATATGTATATATATTAAATGATCACATTGTACACCTTAAACTTACACAATGTTTTATGTCAATTATATCTCAATAAATCTGGGGAAAATATCTAGACCTGATAATATCAATAGCTGTTTCATTGTTAAAGTTCTCTCTGTAGAACATATAGAAAAAAAGTTTATTTAGGTCAAACCATCCCTTTTCTTTGACATAGACTCAAGAAGGCAAACAGGAATACCCTTCTAGAAAGATAGAGTGGCTTTTAGTTTTCCTTAGCAGTTGCTGGAACAGTAAAATACAGAGGCCATTGGCAGAGTGTGTATTAAAAGGTTTTGTATATTTAATAATTTCCCCTCTGCACTTCCTCACCCTTGTACTTCTTCCTTGTAACATCAGGTAGAATACAATGCTGATGATTGCTTCTCTTTCTCCCAGTTGAAGTTTAAAATTATGAACGCTGTATAATGAAATGGTGATTTTTATTCTGTCCTGGTGGTAAAAAGGGATTTGCTGATGTGTAAAATGAGACAAAGATAAATAACAAACAGATGTTCTCACAAAATGTTCATTAAATCCCTGCCTAGTAGAAGATGCTAGATTACATGTGTTCAAACTCTAAATGTGTTAGCGAATAAGGAGCTTTTATACCTTAATGCTCAATTTAGGAAAGACTATATAGATTTATCTGTAAAAACTCATAGTAATCAGTGACTTATAGTTTCTTCTTCATTTTGGAGTGGCTTGTCATGACTGTTTTTAAACTTTTCTTATTGATTTTTACAGTTCCAATTATCCAAACAGATATCACCTTATTGAGGGATTATGAAGTGGGTTTAAGCCTCCTGGATTATAAGGCCCCAGATAGGGGTTATCCAACCTGTAGAAGTTATGACTTGTGCTTGGATCATCTCTAAAGGACTGTCTGCCATGGGACGTGCTAGTGATTGTGGGGGAGTGAGGTTAGGAAGGGGGCTTAGGAACAAAACCACCTTCACCTTGTTCCTCTCACTCATCCGTAAAAAGTAGAAATTATAGTTCTTGATATAGTGTATTGCTTACAGCAAGGACTACCTGCTACTGGTAAGCCACTGTTCTACTGTAAGTGCTATGGAGATGTTTATTTTTGGTGAGTTGTAATATGTAGTTTATATTCCAAAGATGAGAAGGAATATCAGCTTTACCTGGGGAAGGGGATAGCTACAGAAGATAGCTGAAAGAGGTAATTTTTGATCTGAATCTTGAAAGATGGTAAATTTGTTAGAAAAGAAAACAAAAAGCATTTTAGTCAGAGAGAATAGCATATACAAAGACACAGCATCCTGAAACAACGTGAGCAACTTTGAATGAATTCCTAATGATTCAGTTTGGCTTTGTGCTTCAGTTTCCTCATCTGTAAAATGGGCTTAATAATGATACCTATTTTATATAGTTGTGAAGACTAATGAGTTAATATATGTAATTTGGAGCAGTGCATGGCATATAAGAAGTGATTTAAAAGTCTTAACTCTTATCATGATATTGATAGCTGGAGTTTGGCTTTTGGATAGGAAAGTGGGGAAATGTGAAACTAAAGTAATAAGCGGAGGCGGACAGATTATAGATTAACACTGTGCTAAGAAATGTGTATATTTTCCTTATAGAGGATTGGGAACAATTATAGGATTTTAAGCAGGGGTTTCAAATAAGTAACCAAATTTGCACTTTAGATCACTGTTTGCCTTCTGAAAGATAAACCTGTGTGGGGCAGGGAAGAGGGAGTATTTGTGGAAATTGGAGCCAGAGTATCAGTTATAAGGCTATTGCAATCGTCTCGGTAAGAGATGATGGAGGATCTAAAGTAGAAGAATGGCAGTGGAAATGGAAAGACAGGTGCAAATTCAAGATATATTTCAGAGTTACCAAGTATCACAGACTAGAAACTAACAAATATGTTCGGTTTGGCGCACACAGTGTTTGAATTTGAACACCTTTAGATGGAACATGCATTCTCTGGTTTGACTTGGGTTTCGCCACTCCCTATTGTATTACAGTATTGATGTTATCACAATATCATAAATTGATGTTGCCTGGCTGGCCCTTTATGGGTGAGGGAGAGGAAGGAGTTAAGGATGACCCCTAGATTTCTAGATTGGGTGACTGGATGAACAAAGGTGCTAACAGCCTACATTGGGAATTCAGGAGTATGAAAGAATTTGAGAGAAAAGATGAATTATGTTTTGGGTGTATCAGGTTGGAGGTATCTACAGGATATTAATCAGAAACATAGATTTGAGGGTCAGAAGATAAGTATGCATTAGAGATATAGATTTGGGGGAATCATTAGTTTATAGGTTATAGCTGAAACCACTTAGGTAAATTAGGTATATTAGAGTATATTTAGAATGTTAACAGAAGAGGACTGAGCTCAACAAGAAACCAGTGAAGTGACCAGAGGTAATGCTAAAGGAGGAAAGAGTTCCCAGCATAGTGTAGACCTCAAAGAGTAGACTCATAGTGTAGATTCAAGTGTAGACTCATAGTATAGAATCACTTTGAGTGGTTCTCAATGTGTGGTCCATGGACCCCTGGGCTCCCCAGGAGTCTTTCAGGGAGCCTGAGAGGTCAAAACTCTTTTCACAATAATTCTAAGATGTTATTTGCCTTTTTCCTTGTGTTGACATTTTCACTAATGATGCAAGGGTAATACTACTGGTGCCTTGGCACAAATCAAGGGGGTGATACCAAATGGTACTTGTTAGTAATTGTATTCTTTACCACCACACGGTCATGGTTAAAAAAATCTGTTTTCACTTAATAATGTCTTTGATAAACCAGTAAATATTATTAATTTTATCAAATATTGATCTTTGTGCACATATCTTTTAAAACAGCTTTTTTGAGATATAACTGACATACAAAGAAATGAACATATTTAATGTGCACAGTTTGATGAGTACATATCTTTTTAATCATCTATGTATCAAAATGGGAAACATGCATAAAGCACTTCTCATACATACTGAAGTATGACAGTATCTGGAGGTAAAGCACTTGCATGATTGAGTTGTAAATTGAACTAGCAGATTTTTACACAAAACTTTAATTTTACTTGAAAGAGCTGACAAACAATGGTTATTCAGACCTGGGTATCTGGCAGCCATTTTCTCAAAAATAAAGTAAGCCTGTCGGGCTTCCCTGGTGGCGCAGTGGTTGAGAGTCCGCTTGCCGATGCAGGGGACACAGGCTCGTGCCCCGGTCCGGGAAGATCCCACATGCCGCGGAGCGGCTGGGCCCGTGAGCCATGGCCACTGAGCCTGCACATCCGGAGCCTGTGCTCCGCAACAGGAGAGGCCACAACAGTGAGAGGCCCGCGTACCAAAAAAAATAGTAAGCCTGTCACTTTAAGGAAAATAACTGACAGTATTTGTTTTCAACAATAAAATTGGAGCTTTAAGTGAAAATTAGAATTTTGGAACAGTTGTATCTGCCACCATAAGCTTGAGAACTTCCCAATATTTGTAGCCTTTTCTGATGAGATCAGCAGTGATATTAACTAATGTGATTTTTAAAATATTATATAATGAAATGTGTCACCATTTGGAAGATCTGCATAGCTCAGTGAAACAGTATTTGTCAAATGATCAATGCATGATGTTGTAAAATCATGCCTGGGTAAAAGATTCATTTAAAGTATAAGGCTGACCAGTGAATTTTAATATAACAAAGTCCAAAAAATTCATTAATATGGATTCAGATTCCCCACTGCATTTATCTTAAAGAAACTATACCACTGTCAACTTTTGGTATAGTATTAAAGAAGAATATCCACAATTAACTGAAACAATTATTCAAACATTCCTCCATTTTCCAGTTACATATTTACATTAGGCCAGATTTTCTTCATATACTTTAAAACAACATATCACAAAAATCATATCACAACATACTGATTGCAGAAGGAGGCACAAGAATCCAACTGTCTTCTAGTAAACTTTCTTCTATAAAAAAGATTTTCAAACTGGCCAAACAATGCTATTATTCTCAGCTTTTATTTTGTTTTGGAAAATATAGTTATTTTTCATAAACATGTTACTTATATAAACATATATTTTATTTATTGTTATATTTAAATGAGTAAATAAATCAATACTTTTAAAATGTCACAGTTATAATTTCTAGTATAGTAGGTATTGATAGATATAACCTGAAAAAATCAAAGACTCTGAGATTCTCAGTATTTTTTAAAACTTTTTAAAAAGTTTTGGATCTGCTGTTGTGGACTAATGAAAAAAAGTGGTGGAGGGAACAAATGATGATACTTGTCTTACTGTTAAGTAGCCTAGACTCCTACAAGGGAAACTGAGACAAGAAAAAATATAGAATGGAAAAATATGATTAAGAGGCAAAGCAAGTACCATATACAGTAGGCACTAAACAAGAAAAAGAAGAGTATGGACTAAAGTTGTAAGGGATTTGTTGGGAAGAGAGACTTAAACATAGGTAGGATTTTGTAGAACAAAAGAGTGGGGAAGGGCTTCCCTGGTGGCGCAGTGGTTGAGCGTCCACCTGCCGATGCAGGGGATACGGGTTCGTGCCCCAGTCCGGGAAGATCCCACATGCCGCGGAGCGGCTAGGCCCGTGAGCCATGGCCGCTGAGCCTGTGCGTCCAGAGCCTGTGCTCCACAACGGGAGAGGCCACAACAGTGAGAGGCCCACGTACCACAAAAAAAAAAATAAAAAATAAGAGTGGGGAAGACCCTTTCCAAGCTTGATGACTATCATGAGCAAAATCCTAGAGGCCCATATAAGCGTAATATGCTCTGGGGATGTTAAGGAGACCATCCTGACTGGAATAAATAGTTTGCATTGGTGAATAGCAAGAAATTAGTTTAATAAATAGGCTAGAGGCAGATTTGAAGAGCTTTAAATGTCAGGATGAGGAATTTAGATTTTATGGACAATGGGAAGGTATTAATGGTTCGTGATACAGGATGATGACATGATGAAAGTGATATTTCATAAAAATCAACCCAGAAGTAGTGTAAAGGAGAGATTGGAATAGAAAGACTAGAAATCAATTAGGACAATATTATAGTCAATCCATTCATGAAGTGATGAGGACCTAGTCATGGGAATGGAAAGTAAATAATGGATACAAGAGATATTATAAAGGCAAAATGAGCAGGACTTGACTGATTAGAAAGAGAAGATTAATTGTGAGACTGGATGACTGAGAGAATAGTGCTGTCATTGATGGAATATAAAAGAGTATAAGGAGACCCATTTTAAGTAGTTGATAATGATTAGGTCATCACTTGAAGGTGTGGGATTATTCTAATAGAAGTATGTAAGCATAAGGAGTCACTAGATAGGAAATTGGATGAGAAATGTAAAATTGAGAGGCTACATTTAGAGATGTGATTATTGGGTTTGAGGAAATGCATGAGTTTTCTGAGTAACAAATTATATTAACCAGGAGCCCAGGAACTAAGACTTATGATCTAAAGTTATTAGGTTTTGATAGGAGGAACCAGTGAGGAAAACTGAAGAAACAATTGAAGACTATTAGGAAAACAGAATAACACCAGACTGCAGAAACGAAGGGAATACAGATTTTCAACAAGGTGGAAATCAGCCATGTTAGATTCTACAGAAAATAGAAGATTTAATATATAATGTAAGTTCAGTGAAAACAAGAATCTTTGTATTGTATTTTTTATTCAATGATGTTTCCTAAGTGCCTAGAATTATACTTGGAACACAGTAGGTAATGAATAAATAAATGGATATACAATTGACCCTTGAACAACACGGGTTTCAACTTCATGGGTCCACTTATATGCAGATTTTTTAATAGTATATACTACAGTGCTACATGACCTGTGGTTGTTTGAATCTTCAGATGCAAAGTTGTAGGTACAGAGGAACTACAGATATAGAAGAACTGTGTATATATGGAAGGCCAATTATAAGTTATACGCACATTTTTGACTACACAGAGGGTCGGCACCCCTAACCCCCATGTAGTTCTAGGGCCAACTATACTAGGCTACTGCTGTGAAGTTTTGCAAACTTTATAAATATAAATACATGGAAGGAAAATAATTAGTGACCATCATCTTCAGATACAAACCTCTGTAGATATAGTGATTCTCTCTTATTTGCTTATCAGGCACTATTTGGGGGAGCTATCACATTGTTGTTGAAATGTACTGTGAAAATGGAGGTATTTAGTCTTGCTGACTTGCCTGAGAGGCAGCCAGAGGGATGTAGATGATGTATATCTATTTGCGTAACTCTACAGACCAAAGCACGGTTGGTAACCTTACCTTCTAGTCCTGTTTAGCATATGGTATTCATCTGTATAGGATATATTCTTTTGTTGGTAGTGTCTGGTGCAATAATCCTGCATTGAAGTGAGTAACCACTTCAGAATTTAAACAGTCATAATCATAGCCATTAAGAAATTTGATTCCAATTCAAATTCATTTTGGTATTGGTTCATAAATTTTAGCTGCAAGTCTTTCAGAAGACCAGTGCATTGGTTAGGTTGAAAAGACTATGTCCAATTTGGTGGTTAAAGTAGTTTGTTTATTTCCATTTGGGCATGAGTTACTATGATGGACATACTGGAGGAATATGGGCGATTTTACTAGAGGAAACAAATTATTTGATATTCATATGGCTTTCCTCATAAACTAGTTATATAGCAGTAACTGTGTTTTGAACTTGGGTTTTTGTATTAGTTATAAACTGCTGTGTAACAAATTATCCCCAAACTTAGCATGTTGCACAGCAAACATTATCTCAGTTTCTGTGGGTCAGGAATCTAGACATGGTTTAGCTGGATGTCTCTGGGTCAAGATTTCTCATAAAGCTGCAGTCAAGCTGTTGGCTGAGGCTGTGGTTTCATGTGAAGGCTTGAATGGATGATGGGGGTCCACTTTCAAGCTCACTTGTGTAGTTGCTGGCAGACCTCGGTCCCTTGCCACATGGGCCTCTCCACAGGGCTGCTCCATAACATGGTGGCTTGCTCTCCCAGAGAGAGCAATTCAAGAAAGTGCGGGGCTTCCCTGGTGGCGCAGTGGTTGAGAGTCCACCTGCCGATGCAGGGGACACGGGTTCGTGCCCCGATCCGGGAAGATCCCACATGCCGTGGAGCGGCTGGGCCCATGAGCCATGGCCACTGAGCCTGTGCGTCTGGAGCCTGTGCTCCCCAACTGGAGAGGCCACAAGAGCGAGAGGCCCGCGTACCACAAAAAAAAAAAAAAAAAAAAAAAAAAAAAAGAAAGTGCGGAAGAATGCCCAAGACAGAAGCTGGTCATTGTATAGCCTAATCTCAGATGTGACAGTCTATCACTTCAGCTATGTTATAATTGTTAGAAGTAAGTGAGTACATCCAGACCACATTCATGGGGAGGAGATTAAACAAGGGTTTGTGAATACCAGGAGGCAGGGATCATTGAGGACCTTCTTAGAAGCTTCCTACCACAGATTTGTTGACAAATATTTTACCTTCAAAACACACAACTGAAGTTGTAGAAAGAGCAAAGATAGAGAGCTAAAGTCAACTTCTTAGTGATAAAACTAGAAACACATACTGTATCTTGATGAAAAATTGTCTTTCTCTATAAAGGATAAAGAATTTTAGAAAAATGTCTAAAGCTTAAATAGATTTATATTAACTTATATATAATTTTACACATACACACATATATATATATTTAAAGATTTTTAAAAGACATATTGTGTTTACTGAAACAGTGTGAGAAGAAACTGAAAAGCCAAGTGAGAAAAAAAGTTAACATGAAGAGATAAAATGTATCTTCAAGTGATTTCCTCAATTACAAAACCACCCAGAAATACAGCAGAAAATGTTTGACATTAGCAGTAACTCCATTTTCATTTCAGTGCTATTATCCAATTAATGTAAGTTAATATGAAATATGATGCAAACAGTTAAATGTAGCCCCCATATATTGTTTTTAGTGCATATTTTGCAGAGATAAGAAAAATAGACTAAACCAGTGAGAAATTGAATTCTAAAAACAGATATTATAGTTTTCCTCATAGTTCATATATCAGAACTATCTCTTCCTCTTACCTTTTCTTTAGTTCTATTACATTTTAGTTTAATAACTAAAATTATAAAAATACACATTTTGATGATAAAATGGTAATTTAACAGGAAGCAGAGCAATGCTGTCTTGCAACAGATCTTTAAATTCAATTTTTAACTAAATTAATTTCATGAAGTCTGGGTTGTTCTATCTAAATCCAGACATTATAGGTATTCATTTGGATTCATAAAACATATCCCATTTACTCCAAATAAAAGATATAACCCTATTCTTGTCTACAGAGACAAAGAAAGGAGTAAGGTAAGAGAGAAAAGTGCTTTATTAATCATAACAAAATCAGATGCCTATTTGAAACTGAGGAAAGAGAAAATATGTATAATATTTAAAAGAGGTGTGTTTGTGTATGTGTATTTCAAAAGGGATACATTAATGAAGTAGTTATTTCTTATTTGGAGTGACAGATATCTTTGTTCTCAAAAAGAAGAATAATAAATGATATAGGAAAAGTTTTGATTAGATGATCTCTAAGGTACGTCCTAGCTTTAGCATTCTATGAGTCCATGTTCAGATTATACATTTGAGGTATAAGTCTTGGTTATTTGTGTTAAGGAGAATGAGAGAACATGCATAATTAAAATCTGTAGATCGTCCCTAAACTTCATTTTAGCCTAAACTTTATTAGAGTCAATACTAAATGTCTGTGTGTGTGTGCGTGTGTGTGTGTACACCTGTTCTAGGCATCTGGGCTTGGAGGTTATGGAAGTAGGGCAGTGCTGTGTACCTTGCAGTAGAATGCTCAGTCTTTATGTGTCCTACTGAGAAATGTAGATAATTGCTTTACAGACATAACCCACCTTTGTATTCTCTGTAGCTCAAGAATCCATTAGAATAAGAGGGAAGCTATGATTAGCCCTCCCTATGCCCCTTGGAAATTCTCTTCAAATGGGCTCTTCTTTTCAAATTTCCCTATTCTTATCAGATTTAACTAAGGTGGTTGCCCCATATTTTCTCATCCCCTATAGGTTCTGTTTCATACTCATTTATTCATCAAATATTTATTGAGTGCCTACTATGTGCCAGGTGCAGTTCTTGGTGCTGGAAAAACATCTGAGTACCAAAAAAAGCTTCTGCCCTATTGTTTAGCTTCTAAAAGGAGGAGATAGGCAAGTATTACACACACACACAAAATCCTAAGTGATATATACATATATGTATAGGTGATTGTGTGTGTATATATATGTATATTTTTCAATATGGTATGGAAGGAATAGAGCAGAATTAGGGGGATTGAGAGCATTGGTGGGATGCAGTTTGCAATTTTAAAAAGGATGTTCAGGGTAACCTCACTGACAAAGGACATTTAAACAATTATTTGGAGGAGAGTGGCTATCTGAGGGAATGACATTCAAGCAGAGGAAACAACTAGCACTGAAAGGCCTTCAGTCAAGAGAGTGTCTGGATTGTTCAAGGAACTAGTGTTCAAGGGGTTAGTTTGGCCAGAGCAACGTGAGCAAGGGGAATATAGGAGATTAATTCAGAAGAGTATAATTGGGGGAGCTCTAATAGGGCCTTGAGACCATTATAAGGACATTGGCGTTTACTCTGAATAAAATAAGAAAATTTTGGAGGATTTTGAGCATAAGAGTGATGCGATCAGGCTTTTGAAAGGATCGTGCTGGATGCATTCTTGAAAATAGATTATAGGGTTATGGGCAAGGTGGAGGCAGTTAGACTAATAGAAAGCTGCTGCAATAGTCCAAGCAAGAGACGATGGTGGCTGGGAGCAGGGTGGAAACAGTGTTAGTTGGTGAGAAGTGGATACATTCAGAATATATTATAAGGGTACAACAAACAGGATGTGCTGATAGATTGGATGTGGGGTACACAAGGGAGAAGTCAAGGATGAATTCAAAGTTTTGCCTGAGCTATAGGAATAAAAGCAAAAATAAACAAATGGGACCTAATCAAACGTATAGGCTTTTGCACAGCAAAGGAAACCATAAACAAAACGAAAAGACAACCTACGGACTAGGGGAAAATATTTGCAAATGATGCGACTGACAAGGGCTTAATTTCCAAAATATACAAACAACTCAACAACAACAAAAAACAAACAACCCAATCAAAAATGGGCAAAAGACCTACATAAACATTTCTCCGAAGAAGACATGCAGATGGCCAAGAGGCACATGAAAAGATGCTCAACATCACTAATCATTAGAGAAATGCAAATCAAGACTACAATGAGGTATCACCTCACACCAGTCAGAAGGCCATCATGAAAAAGCCTACAAATAACAAATGCTGGAGAGGGTGTGGAGAAAAGGGAACCCTCCTACACTGTTGGTGGGAATGTAAATTAGTGCAGCCACTATGGAGAACAGTATGTTTTTTGTTTTTTGTTTTTGTTTTTTTTTGCGGCACATGGGCCTCTCACTGCTGTGGCCTCTCCCGCTGTGGAGCACAGGCTCCGGACACGCACGCCCAGCGGCCATGGCCCACGGGCCCAGCCGCTCCGCGGCACGTGGGATCCTCCCAGACCAGGGCATGAACCCGTGTCCCCTGCATCGGCAGGCGGACCCTCAACCACTGCGCCACCAGGGAAGCCCCAACAGTATGGTTTTAAAAAACTAAAAATAGAGCTACCATATGATCTAGCAATTCCACTCCTGGGCATATATCCGGAGAAAACTCTAATTCTAAAAGATACATGCACCTCAGTGTTTATAGCAGCATTATTTACAATAGCCAAGACATGAAAGCAACCCAAATGTCCATCGACAGACAAATAAAGAAGATGTGGTACATTTATTCAATGGAATACTACTCAGCCATAAAAAAGAATGAAATAATGCCATTTCCAGTGACATCAGTGGACCTAGAGATTATCATACTAAGTGAAGTGAGTTAGACAAAGACAAATACCATATGATATCACTTATATGTGGAATATAAAATATGATACAAATGAACTTATTTCCAAAAGAGAAAGAGACTCACAGACATAGAAAAAAATTTTTATGGTTACCAAAGGGGAAAGGAGGTGGGAGAAGGATAAATTAGGAGCTTGGGATTAAGCAGATACAAACTACTATATATAAAATAGATAAAATGACAAGGTCCTACTGTATAGCACAGGGAACTATATTCAATATATCCTATAATAAACCATGATGGAAAAGAATATAAAAAAGAATATGTATATAAAACGGAATCACTTTGCTATACAGCAGAAACTAACACAACATTGTAAATCAGCTATACTTCAATTTAAAAATTTTTTTAAGTTTTTGCCTGAGGAAGGAGATGACATTTACTGAGATGAGAAAGACTGTAGGCAGAGTAAGCATGACATGCAGGAGTTCAGTTTTGGACATGTTAGTTTGAGGTGTTTATTAGACATCTAATTGGAAGTGTCAAGCAGGTAGGTGGGTATATGAATCTTCAGTGCAGTGGAAATGTCTGGGCAAGAGCTATACATTTGGGAGTCTTTAGCACATACCTAGTATTTAAAGCCAAGGGAGTGAGAACAGAGAAGAGAACCAAGGTCTGAGCCCTGAGTTAAAAAGTTGGAGAGAAGAGGAGGCACCAGCAAAGAAAACTGAGAAAGAATGGCCAGTAAGAGGTAGGAGGAAAATTGAGAGAGTATGGCATCTTGAAAGCCAAATTAAGTAAATTGATCATTGACCATAATCTCTTCTGTCTTCTATTGCCCTCCCTAGTTCAGCAGCACATCATTACTTGTCTAAACCACAGCAGGCTCTTAATTGGTCTTCTTGCCTCCCTTCGTATCCCCTCGGCTGCACCCCCACATTGCCAGACTTTTCTGTTTAAAACACAGATTGGATCACTCCCTGGCTTAGAACGCTTAATCTACTTGTAGTTTATGCACACTCTGCTGCTTCTGTCCTCCATGCCTCTGCCTTTACTTATGTAGTCCATTGTGCCTGAAATGCCCTCCCTACATTTTTCATCACCTAGCTAACTCCTACTCACCCTTCAAGACTCAGTTCAGGTACTATCTCATTCAGAAAGTCTTCCCTGGTCTTTCCTCTGTACTTTAGTTATGCCTTGCACATATTTTTATTGTTGCCCTGACCATACTATTTTATAATTATCTGTTTATATATCTGTTTCTCCCATTTAAGCTGTTATTTCTTAAAGGGCAGAGATGATATTTTACCCATCTTTAAATGTTTGGCACCTAGCACAGGGTCTGACACACAGTAGGCACTTAATAAATGTTTAATGAATGAATGAATAAATGAGTGGTCACTTTTTCTCCTTGCTCTGAATATGTCAGTTTCAGTTTAGAGGGTTATAAATTTTTCTCTACAACTTTGAATTGTTTCCAATTCTTCAATTTAAAATTCGTATATAACTAGTTATGGGACAGAATAACTGATTTGCACTTCAGATGCAGAAGCAGCATTCCGAATAACAATATGCTATGGGTTTGATAGCATTGAGATATCATCTACCCTGGTGTAATCAATATACATCTGAGTTACTGTAATACAGCCAGTCCTCGCAAGTTGAATTTGTTAGGTTACTGCATTTACCTCTCTGGGATACCTTTACCATGTAAAATAAATTCTTATGGGAAGACTCAAATTTGTTTGTACCTCTAAGGAGAAAGAAGGTATTGTCGTCTTGGACTTTTTAAAGGGTATTTAATACATTTATCATAAGCTACAAGGATAAAGCTAGATTTTTTCACTATTGGCCTTTATTTCATAGGTAGAAATGTAAAACTGACCATGATGAGGCACACCTGTCGTCCAGTATTCTGCTTCTGAGAGGGCATTATTAGGAAATCATCATATGTCTCCCTAATACCAATCTCAAAATAGATAGAAGTGAACTTCTTTTCCCATTTAGGTTGTTAAATAATATTGAGCAGAGTAAAAGAATAGATACATGTATATGTATAACTGAATCACTTTGCTGTATATTGAGCAGAGTAAAAGAATAGATACATGTATATGTATAACTGAATCACTTTGCTGTACACCTGAAACTATCAGAACATTGTTAATCAACTATACTCCAATATAAAATGAAAAGTTAAAAAAATAGATGTGTTCCTGGAAGGAAAAGTTCTAACTTCTTTCAATAGTCTATTATGAATCTATTGTCTGTTATTTTATATAAAATTATTCACTTTTTAAAAAAACTTTCTACTATATTTGAGACAAGAGTTCTCTAGTTACCTTTTGCTATTTAAAGAAATACTTTTAAAATATTGAGATAAAATTTACATAGTGATATTCACAGATCTTAAGTGTACAATTGGACAACTTTTAACAAATGCATATACCCTTGTAATCAACACCACAGTGAGGACATTAAACATTTTCATCACACCAGAAAGTTCCCCTATGATCCCTTTCAGTCAATTTCCAACCTACAAAGGCAACCACTATTCTGACTCCTATCACCATGAATTGTCTGTTACTAAAATTTATATAAATAAGATCATACACTATGTCCTTTTTTTGTGTAAGCTTTATATCAAGGTTCATTTTTTTTGCCTATGCACATCTAATTGCTCTAGCACCATTTGTTGATTACTTTAGCTAAATAAATCTTGAAATTGGATAGACTGATTCTTCTGTTATTCTTCTTTTTCAAACTTGTTTTTGCTATTCTAGTTCCTTAGTCTATCCACATAAATTTTAGGATGTTTGTCTATATCTAGAAAAAAATCTTGCTGAGATTTTGACAGATTCTGCATTCAACCTGTATGTTATTTTGAAGGAGAATTGACATCTTTACTATGTTGAGTTTTCCAGTCCATGAATACAGTAGGTGTCTCCATTTATTAATACCTTCTTTAATTTATTTAATCATTTTTGTAGCTTTCAGCATGTAAGTCATGCACACGTTTTGTTAGATTTATACCTAAGTATTTCTCTTTTTTTGAACAATTGTAAGTGGTATTGTATTTTTAATTTTGGTGTTCACATGTGCATTGCTAGTATATAGAAATACAATTAACTGATTTTTGTGTGTTGGTATTGTATTATCTGATCTTGCTGAATTCCAAATTATTTCTGGGAGGTTTTCTACCTAGACCACCATGTCATCTGCAAATAGGGACAGATTTATTTCTTCCTTTCTAATTTGTATGTCTTTTATTTCCTTTTCTTGCCTATTGCACTGTCTAGAACTTCCAGTATTGTATCAAATAAGAGTGGTGACAGAATATATCTTTGCCTTGTTCCTAATAAAAGGAGGAAAATATTCAGCCCTTCACCTTTAAATAAGATGTTAGATGTAGGCTTTTTGTAAATATTCTTTACTAAATTAAGGAAGTTCCCCTCTACTCTGGTTTTCTGAGACTTTTATTATGAATTGCTGTTAAATTTTTCAAGTGCTTTGTCTCCAACAATTGATGTGATTGTGATTTTTCCTCTTTAGCCTGTTTATATGGTGGATTCCATTGATTGATTTTTAAATGCTGAACCAGCCTTGCATCCCTGGAATAAACCTCACTTGGACATGATTTGCTTATATATCTGCTATCACTGTAATTGTTTTTTCCCTTATAGGTAAAGGTGTTGTTTTTCTCTCAGTGATTTCAATATTTTTTCTTTGTCTTTGGTTTTCAGTAGTTTGATTATGATATGTGTTGGTGTGGATTTTTTGTTTGTCCTATTTGGGATTAGCTCAGCTTTTTGATTTTGTAGATTTATGTTTTGGGCCAAATTTCTGCAAATTTCACCCATTTTTTTCTATAAACACCTACTCTCCTCTTCTGTGAATTCAATCATACAAATGTTAGATGTTTTGTTATTGTCCCACAGGTTCCTAAGGATCTGTTCACTTTTTAAATCAATTTTCTCTTTATTGCTCATATTAGGTGATTTCTGTTATTCTATCTCCAGTCCACTGATTCTTTCCTTTGTCATCTCCACTCTACTCTTGAGCATATCCAGTGAGTTTTATGTTTTGGTTATTGTATTTTTCAATTCTGAAATTTCCATTTGGTTCTTCTTTACATCCTCTGTTTCTTTTCTGAAACTTTCAGCAAACTTTTCATTTGTTTTAATCATGTTTGTAATTGCTTTTTCAAGCATTTTTATGATGGTTTATTTAAAATGCTTGTCAGATAATTCCAACATTTGTGTCGTCTTGGTGTTGGTGTCTGTTCTCTTTAATTTGAGATTTTCTGGGTTCTTGATAAGACAACTGATTTTTTTAATTGCATTCTTGACATTGTGGGTATTATGTTATGAGACTCTGGATCTTATTTAAATCTTTTCTTTTGGTAGGTCTACCCTGACATCATGCTGGCAGGGGAAGTGGTCACCACTTCATTACTACCATGTGGAAATAGAAGTCCAGGTTCTCCACTAAGCCTCCATTGACACTCTGGAGAAGTAGAGGGGCACCCCATTACTGCTGGTTGACTTAGAAGTTGAAGCTCCCTTCTAGGCCTTTGCTGACACCACCCTGGCTGATAGGGAGGGAAAGGCACCTGATTTCTGCTCACCACATGGCCTCCACTGACATTGATTTGGAATGAAAGACCCATTTGGCCTTCTCTTTTTTTTTTTTTTTTTTCTTTTTGCGGTACGTGGGCCTCTCACCGTTGTGGCCTCTCCCGTTGCGGAGCACAGGCTCCGGACGCGCAGGCCCAGCGGCCATGGCTCACGGGCCCAGCCGCTCCGCGGCATATGGGATCCTCCCAGACCGGGGCACGAACCCGTATCCCCTGCATCGGCAGGCGGACTCTTAACCACTGCGCCACCAGGGAGGCCCTGGCCTTCTCTTATACACTACCCCAGTGAGCACATTTGAGTCACCTCATTAGAGTCTGGAGAGTGGAAGTCTAGGTTCCCTACTTAGCCTTTGTTCATGGGAGTGAGGGTAAGGCCCAAGTTTTTCCTATATTGTTTGGCTGGAGTAGGGTAGTTATTATCTAAAAGTTTTCTGAATTGCTGTTTGCCCCTTTCTTGGTCTTTTGGCTAGAGAGAGAAGGCTTTCTTGAAACTATTTTTGTCTGTGCTCATTCGTGTCTCTGGGTTGCTGGCTTCTTCAATATCTAGTCTGGGATATATGAAGTAAAAAACACTCAGGGAACTCACCACTTTGTCATTCCTTGGATCCCAAACTCCCTAGCCAGTCTGCCTTTTTTTCTCCACCCTTCAGAGTCTTCTTACGTTTGTTTTATATATAATGCCCAGGTTTTTAGCTGTACTTATTGGGAAAAGTAGGGAGAAGTGCATCTCTTTATTTTGTGCTGGAACCAGAAACTCAGATACACTTTTTTTTTTATTGGAGTATAGTTGCTTTACACTGCTGTGTCAGTTTCTGCCATATAGCAAAGTGAATCAGCCATACATATACATATATCCCCTCTTTTTTGGATTTCCTTCCCATTTAGGTCACCACAGAGCACCGAGTAGAGTTCCCTGTACTATACAATAGGTTCTCACTATTTATCTGTTTTATACATAGTAATGTATATATGTTAATCCCAATCTCCCAATTCATCCCACCCCCCCCCCGTTTCCCCCTTGGTATCCATACGTTTGTTCTCTACGTCTGTGTCTCTACTTCTGCTTTGCAAATAAGATCTCAGATACACTTTTTATTATTCTAATTTACCATTTGTAAGGTGTTCTTCTAGAATTGGATGTATCAGCCTACAGACCCCCATTCATAATGTTCATAATGGTCATTGAAATTATATATTTTAATCATGTTACCTCTCAGCCTTCTTTCATCCCTTGAATCATTTAGTTGACTTTCAGTAGATGATCTTCAACTCCATGATGACTTCTTTGAATATCCTGATGGTATTTCCCAAATTTCTCAACTCTGATGTCTGTTCTTACTTCCAACTCTGAACATAGTAATTTTAGAGACTGCCTGGATTTTTTTAATGGAGAGAAAAGCTAAGATGAATCCTCACTTCATTCAAAGCTATGCTCAAATGTCACCTCTTCAGAGTGGCCTTTCATGACCATTCTCTGTACACTTACTCTGCTTTATTTTCTTCGTATCACTTATCACTATTTGATATTTTATATCTATGTGTTTGTTCATTGTCTCTACCCCCCAAATATAAAGACTTTATTAGGACAGGGGCTGTTTTTTGTTCACTGTTGTATCCCCAATGCTTAGAAAAGTCCCTGGCATATGGCAGGCTCTAAGTAAATATTTTAACTGATTGAATGACTAAATACTTCACAAGGGATTTGGGTGAATGAGGGAGAAGAGAATGGAAAATTCTGGGCATCTAATCTAAAGAATTATAACTAACTTATATGGTACTAGACAGTAACCTCCAGATTAGCATGTATAGACCAAACTTAGATCAAAATGTGTGAGGGGCAGAAAATAACTTTTTCTTTTTTCCTCTCATCTAAACCACATTTCTTATTCTATGAAAATACTTTAGGATAGGAGTAAAGTCTTTTTAAATATGGCAGTTATAGCCCTCTTATGGGAAATGGCAAAGTTGAAGCCACCTGACCAGAAACTTCCACGTTTTGCTTAGATGATGGAAGCAAGTGACAGTTTGGCTAGCTGCCCCAGGTGCATTAAAACTCAATGTGGTCCCTGGAGTAACTGTATTCATTCCAAATGCAGGTCTTTCTTTTTGTTTGTTTGGGGGTTTTTTTTTGAATTTTATTTTATTTTATTTTAGTATCCAGCAGGTTCTTATTAGTTATCTATTTTATACATATTAGTGTATATATGTCAATCTCAATCTCCCAATTCATTCCACCACCACCACCCCCACCCCTGCTTTCCCCCCTTGGTGTCCATACTTTTGTTCTCTACATCTGTGTCTCTATTTCTGCCTTGCAAACAGGTTCATCTGTATCATTTTTTTAGATTCCACATATATGTGTTAATATACAATATTTGTTTTTCTCTTTCTGACTTACTTCACTCTGTATGACAGTCTCTAGGTCCATCCACGTCTCTACAAATAAGCCAATTTCGTTCCTTTTTATGGCTGAGTAATATTCCATTGTATATATGTACCACATCTTCTTTATCCATTCGTCTGTCGATGGAAATGGGTCTTTCAGATGAAGCTCAAGACCTTGTGTTGAATCCAGTTGTTACAGGCAAGTAGTTAAAATGAATAGAAGAAAGCAGTGATGTCATCTGTTCTGTGCAGTCAGGACCCCATCATATTTCTACTCACCATATGACTTTTGTTGCAGCTACCTATGGAGCTCCACATAGACTGGGAACTCTTTGCTTGTCACAGCAAAGGAAGGGATGCAACTTTTCCCCTAAGATATCACTGTACCTTGGAGGAAGACTACAAAGCGATGTGATATTTCTCATTTCATCTATTAGTTTGATATCTCTCTAAGCAACTCAGGCGTCAGGTACCATAGCTTGAAAAAAAAACTGTTTTATACCCTCCCAGTATGTTTATAAAAATATGTCCACTCATAAGGCATATGCAGAATAGTAGTATATATTATACTATAATAAAATATTAGGGCTATGCTAAAACAAAAAAATGGAATTTAAATTCACCTTAATGTCCTTTCAAATTTAATAGCCTTCTAGGGAAACACAATTCAGGTTTGAGAACATTAGTTATATACAACACTTGTCCTGGATAACTGATATCAACTGAGCTATAAAACTGCAGAGCCACCCGGCCCTTTCCAGAAAGATTTCCTCCAGAAATTATATTGTTCCTTGAACAGGCAAAGCTTTTACTCAAATGAGCTGTCTCCAACAAGCTTTCCATCAAATTCTCTGCCATTGGTGCAGTTGTCTTAATTTTACTTAAGTGCTTGCTGGCTGGCTTTGAGTCCAAAAAGACAAAGTGTATCTTGTGGGACAGAATTCAAGCTAGGGAGGAAAAAGAAAAACAGCTGCCTTCTTTTTGACCTCCCTGCCTACTTCCCACTACTAATGGAGATGAGAAGGAGATGAGAGCCAAAATGGCCCTCGTTTCTATCTTGATTTACCTACTTTGGTGACTTGCTTACTTGCAGTATATGAATGACCTCCATAAAAATAAGTTCATTGAAAGAAAGATTTCCTGCCAAAGCAAAATTTAATCTAATGATTTGCTCCCACAAAATTACATTTCAAATGGTTGGGCTGAATTTTGCCTTTATTTCCTCTGCTGACTCAAATTGGGGAGCTAACATATGGGGTGTACTTTTTGCTTTGTTTTTGTTCTAATAAAATATCACCATTTAACTGTAGTTAGTGGATAGTAGAATGAATAATGAAGAAATTTGTTTGCTTTCCTTGTAACACTGTGCTTATAAGAAAAATCTCTAACATATGGAAAATACTTTTAACTCTACAGACCTTTTGGCTGAATTTCAGTGACCATGAGTAAGATAATAGCCTTATCCATCCATCCATCCACTCATCCATTCAATTCATTTATTCAATATTTATTGAATACCTGCTATACCTGCATTGATGATATAGCCACAAAGAAGATAGAGAAGTGAATCTTCCACTTCTTGGGCCCTTGATGGTGGCCTGCTCCTTAAAACCCTCTTTCCTCTGAAGTGCATACCCATTTTATTTTGTTTTCCCCAAAAAGATGGTGAGCTCCTCTAAGGTGGAAATCCAATCTTGTGTTTTCTGTAATGCTAAACATTCAACAAATACTTGTTGGACCAGATTGAACAAAGATTTTTGAAGACGTAGGTGAAGAAAATTTCAGAGCTAGTCATAGGGTGTTAGATTTAGGAGGGGCCTTAAAGATCATCTATCCCACAGATTTTCAAAGGGTATCTGTATAGATACCGTTAGGGTTGCTTCCAGGGAGTGGGGGAGGCACGGTAGAGGGATGGTGGGACTCTTATGACCTTCACTGTGCTTCAAGCATAAGATTTGCACTTGCAGCCCTTTCATATGGAGGGCATTCCTGTAAGATTTTATTTGAGGAAAGATTTGGCTGCTTAAAAAAAAAAAACAACTGAAAGCCACTGATTGGTCCATCACCTCTATCTTATAGATCTTTTAGATAGGCCTAAGAAGGTTAGGTAATTTGTTCAAGGTCATACATATACTTATTAATGCTCTTAGAACTTAAACCTAAATATTCTAACTTCCAATCTGACGTTCTTTCTATGACATTCTGTTGTTAACTAGTTTACAACTGTTGCTTGACCAACATACTGCTTGACACATAAATGTCATAACTGAAAGAAGGAATGTTAAAATCTACTTTGACAGCACTTCATCTGTCCTTAGACATAGCTCAGTATCTCTGCACTTAGCAAGGTGACTGTCATACAGTAAGTGCTTAATGGTAGTGGTTGTACTGCTGGTGATTATTCATGATTGATTGTCTAACATTTCCAGATTAATGCACTCTAATCCTTTTAACCTGTTCTCATAGTCTCCCCCCTCCCATCCCTTTAAACAGCTTTCTTGCTCATGTTCTCTGACTGCAGTCCTGGGGGTGGACTGGATATGGAAACTGGGACATAAATAGGAAGTTCTAACCATAGCTACCACTTAAATGCTTTCATGTTTTAGCTTACATGTTTAATTATGAAACACTTAACAGTTCTCTATCGTCAAGATTAAGAAAATAAATAAATGACTGTAAAACACAACTTGTACTAAAAATGCTTTTGAGAGTTTAGTTAGGATTTTTTGTTGTTGTTTGATTGTTTCAAAACGTAAGTATTGTTGCACCATCATTTGACTTCTCACTGCATCTCCACACCTGCACGTTTTGTTTTAATTAGTGCTTTTAGTACTTGCTGTGCTAGCTTCCCTAGTTTTGTGGGTTTCATTGGTTCCCTCTTCCTTTGCCTCCCCTATTGCCTGCTTACTCTGTTTTTCAGTTGGATGTCTTCTCCAGTCCAAATTACCAATACTACCGACAAGGATTTTGAGCTTTCCTCAAGGGGAGATTACTTAGGATTGCAGTTTTTCACGTCTTTCAGACAGATCCTCTAGGACCAGTTTGGTCAGAATGTTTCCTTTCTGACAGATTTTGAGAGTGCTTTATGGAGGGTCTCCTGCCACCAGCCACTGCTGCTACTGCTTTTGCCAGTGCAGTGGGAGAGAGTAGATTGGCTTTCTGGCCAGACAGAATTGGGTTTTGTTTGTTTTTCCAGTTTATTCTTGCTCTTGGATGCTGTTACCTCTTTCTTATTAGCACCCTAGTAATAGAAAAAAGCATTATAACAAGAGTTTAGAATTCAAGGGTAGAACTTCAGTCTCCATTTAGTAAAAAAAAAAATAGGACCTCCACTTTAAAAGTTCATGCTAGGTTTGCAATATTTAATTTAAGGCTGCTTTTCTTTTAAACATCTTTATTGCAGTATAATTGCTTTACAATGGTGTGTTAGTTCTGCTTTATAACAAAGTGAATCAGCTATACATATACATATATCCCCATATCTCCTCCCTATTGCATCTCCCTCCCACCCTCCCTATACCACCCCTCTAGGTGGTCACAGAGCACCTGTGGCTGCTTCCCACTAGCTATCTATTTTACATTTGTTAAGGCTACTTGCACAGTTTTCTTTTGCCCCCCACTTTTTTTGCCTTATGAATGACTTTGTTTACTGAATGACAAGTATATCCTATCCTTGCCAATCATTTTTAAATGGATGGATTTTCATAGAGCAGTGCATCTATCGTGGTATAGATTTTGATCTTATGTACTGAGAGTTTATAATTCAGTCTTTTCAGGTGTTCATTTTTATTTGATGACATTGATAAATAGAAATATGACTTTTATATTCATAAGATCTTCTAACTATACTTAATTGTAATTACTGTGAAGTTATCATTTTTAAAGCCTAGAGGTTCAGAGAAACCTGGACCGGTTTCATCAGTTCCAGATAGAAGATATCCAAGATAGTTTTAGAAAAGATTTGTAACTGGGGTTTTTAGATGATTTGAAGGCATGAGTCTATGACTTAGAAACTTGGGTAGTTTATCAGACTGAAAGCTGATTTTCTACCCTAGAATCATGGTGGAACTAAGGTTTACTTAGAGTGACTTTTATCTTTAACACAATGAAATCCTTGAACATTATATAATGTAAGACAATAGTTTGCACTTATCATAGTTAACAAACATTTATTATCTATAACCCTTCATCTTAGGAGTTAAAGTATTAGTTTCATAATGGTTGATTTAAATGTGTTCTATTACAAATTCAAGTTTTTATACTATTGATGTAAATCAATTATTCTTTAAGATGTGTGTCTGGGTTAGAAGAATAGGTAGCTGTCTGGGTTTTAGACATGATTTTTCTGTAGATCCTCTGTCTTCTGACCTTTTTTTTCTTAGAAGTCACCTAATAGATACCAATCTGCTAATGCATCAACTTGACTGTTTTTTATGATTGGATTCAATAAGACATCTATCATTAATGGAATTAATATCTAAGCATTCTATGCAGTAGAAGAATATATTTTTACAAACTTGAGACATTTTTGAAAACACTGTATTCTGGTAGAAACCACCAGCTGCACACCCAACCAGAAATTATGCTTGTATAGTAATATCCATAGACAATGAAGAAAAGACTTTGAGGTTCCTCAAAAGATCCTATTTATATGTATTTATTCATAGATCTTAAGTATGTCAGACCAATAATTAGATATAGTATAAAAAACACTTTATCTTCCATTGAGCTAGACCTCAGTGCTTACCTCACTCTGAACTCTCTACAGAGATTCATCTTTAACTCAAATTTGAAAACACACTTCTTTCCAAATATAGACAATACAATTTATCCTTTTCAGGAGATTTTTAGGGACCTTCTTATCTCTCATTTCTTACATTCTCCTGAATTTGGCCTCAGGCCTTTAAAATGTTTCAAGAATATCTTCTCATTCACTTTTTCATGAAACTCTACTTCCTCAATGGGGACAGTGACTAGTTGGACATAGTCTCAGGCTCCTGGTTTTGAAGTATGGATTTCCTTCCTCTGTTTGTCCCCCACAGTACAGGCACTCTAAGCTTTAAGTAGAATCACTATGACAATAGTAAATTTACAAAAGAAGAATCAAAATAAAGTCCACCTGAAACTCGGTGGTACAGGGATACCTCACTTTATTTTTTAAAAATGTGTTTTTAAGAAACTGAATATATAAATTTCATATTTGTAGAAATAAATCTTACTTAAATGTTCAATGACAGCTTGGCATTTTAAAATATTGCTATATGGAATCCTTCTGTAATGTACATAACCACTGCTAACTTCTCTGATTTGTAAATTGGATATAGGTTTTCTTGAAATAGGGCACACCTATACTCTGGATCCCCACATAGAATTTTTCAAGGAACAGCCCCTTTGTTAGACCCTGATTTCTCAACCTGATCTCCTATGGTTTCTTGAGGTTTCTTCCTTCTTCATTAGCCCAGTGACTCAGGTGTACTTTTCTGCCCCCAATCTCTACTTGGCTATCATATATTAATATATCAAAATATAATTATATATGTGTATATTTATATGTGAAGTATAGTGGGAATCTGTATAGGAGCCCTATAAACATATGTATTTATGTATTTGTCTGAGTTCCATGGTATCCAAGATCAGTAGGCACAGTGCTCATTGCTAAGGTTTTCTCTTTTTTTCTGTATGTTGCTATTTATTCTAAATATTTATATTTTGCCTCTTAATCGTTTACATGACATACTAACTCTATCCACTACTGTGGTATAACCACATCTGAAGTGAAATAGCATCTATCTAACAACGTTGAAATTGCTATTAGTTTTGTTTAGAATAGAAAGTGGACACTCTTCTTTGTTCTTTGCACTGAAAGAGTTTAACCCATCTCTAATGTTGGCAAGGAGAATGGTTCTTTTGATTTGCTCTTAAAAGGGTATGCACTAGTAATCTCATTTTAGCCTTTCATTCTCCTCCTTACTACCCTGCCCCGTGGCTTCATTTGCCTCTTTATGGGGAAGAATGCATCTGAGGTTTTCTTTGCTTCTACTCTTGCCATGATATGTAGACTAGTTCATGGAGAAATACATCAGCTGCCTGCTGTGCATTTAAATTCCCTATTTCTCTGCTGGCAGCAGCTGAAAGACAAATAGATGAAGGCAGGACTGTTTTTGTCAGTGAAAGTTTTTGAATGCATACATTACCAAGCACACATATCATTAAATACAAGCTTAATAGCTGAAAGCAAAAGTGGTAGCACATCATCTTTGTCCACAGATGACAAAAGGGATCACTGTTTATGAGAACTAAATGGAAGTGTATCCTTCCTCATCAATCAAAGAAATTTAGAGATAAGAATTGGTCTTTTAGGCCATCTGGTTCCTGCTGCAGGGACCAGTAGAACATTGGTCCTTGCATTATTATATTCTAAGTGCTGGTTATTTTTGTTACATATTTCCATAGCTTTGCAGTAACTTCAGATACTTTTGTAACCATAGTTCCTCCACTTCTCTTGACCAAAGAAGTTCAGGTTTTGTCTCATTTCAAAGAAGATGTCCCCCTTTTCAACTTTTAGTAAGTCTTATTCCACCAAACTGCATTAAGTTACTGGGATTTAGCCTTTTTAAGATAACATATCTAATTGGCCTATCTTTTTCCTTACCTTTTCTTCCCATCTGTTCTAAGTATTCTTAAACAATTTTAGAAATTTCATTACCATATAGAAATTTAACATTGTGAACATCTTAAGATTACACCTCTGAGACCAACTATCATTCCTTACAAAGGATAGAAATGGGAAGGGAAAGATGTCCAGGAATTGCCTCAATATCTCTCCTTTCCGTCTCCCTCTCCCCCTCACTCTCTCTCGTCCTCTTTTCCCTCTCACATACTCTTGTGCATGCACACACACACAAACACATTGGACTTATGTCAAACCAGATCATCACAGTGCAATTTGGATGGAGGTGGGGCATGTATGGAAGGAGATGGAGGGCCTGAAGTGGGGTATGTGGCATGAAAATCAGATATGTAAACGAAGGCGAAATAGAGAATTTTCAAGTTGTAAGGGACCATAGAGAATATTTCCTTACTTATGCACATGAGGAGAGTAACACCCAGGGAGTTAATAACCAAATCAGCTGACTTCTCTGGAGTCTACTGTTTTGTTTCCTACACCAAGCTGAAGGCAAAGATTGTGGGGATTAAGAGTATAGAGGCAAAGTCCTCTATTTGCCATCTGTCCATTAATTCGTTCAGTTAATCAACATATATTTATTGACTAACTATGATGTGCCAGACATTGTGCTAGGTGCTAAGGACACCATATGGTCCCTACCTCAAGGAGCTTATAGTTTATTCACCAAACTCTAGTGGGAAATAGAGAAGTGGAGAAATAGGAAATCATAGTACAGAATGATATGTTTCCATAGTACATGGAGGATGCTAACAAAGCATATAAGAGGTGCCCCCTAACACAGCTTTAGGTGGCTAGGGATCACTTCCTGGCAGAGGTTTCCCAGGGCAAAATGGGGCAGAGTGTTCCAGGCTGATGTTAAAGTATATGCAATCCCTGAGGCAAGAACTGAAAATAGTTCAGTATGGCTAGAGAATATAGTGTAATTAAGGGTTGGGGGGCAGGATTCTTAAGCGGGTTGGTTAAGGTAACTGAGAATATGGATGAGACTGGAGAGATAAGAAGGACTTTGGTCATAAAGGACCTCATTTGCCATGTCAGGGCATTTGAAGTTCTGCAGTCTAAGAACAATATGGAAGTCACTGAAGACTTTTTTTTTAACATCTTTATTGGAGTATAATTGCTTTACAATGGTGTGTTAGTTTCCGCTTTATAACAAAGTGAATCAGCTATATGTATGCATATATCCCCATATCTCCTCCCTCTTGTGTATCCCTCTCACCCTCCCTATCCCACCCCTCTAGGTGGTCAAAAAGCACCGAACTGATCTCCCTGTCCTATGATGCTGCTTCCCACTAGCTATCTATTTTACATTTGGTAGTGTATATATGTCCTTGCCACTCTGTCACTGTGTCCCAGCTTACCCTTCCCCCTCCCCTTGTCCTCAAGTCCATTCTCTACGTCTGCGTCTTTATTCCTGTCCTGCCCCTAGGTTCTTCAGAACCATTTTCTTTTTTTTAGATTCCATATATATGTGTTAGCATACGGTATTTGTTTTTCTCTTTCTGACTTACTTCACTGTGTATGACAGACTCTAGGTCCATCCACCGCAGTACAAGTAACCCAATTTTGTTTCTTTTTATGGCTGAGTAATATTCCATTGTATCTATGTGCCACATCTTCTTTATCCATTCATCTGTCGATGGACACTTAGGTTGCTTCCATGTTCTGGCTATTGTAAATAGAGCTTCAATGAACATTGGGTGCATGTGTCTCTTTGAATTATGGTTTTCTCAGGGTATATGCCCAAGAGTGGGATTGCTTGGTCATATGCAAGTTCTATTTTACTTTTTTAAGGAACCACCATACTGCTCTCCGTAGTGGCTGTGTCAATTTACATTCCCACCAACAGTGCAAAAGGGTTCCCTTTTCTCCACACCCTCTGTAGCATTTATTGTTTGTAGATTTTTTGATGATGGCCATTCTGACTGGTAGGAGGTGATACCTCATTGTAGTTTTGATTTGCATTTCTCTAATGATTAGTGATGTTGACCATCCTTTCATGTGTTTGATGGAAATCTGTATATCTTCTTTGGAGAAATGTCTATTCAGGTCTTCTGCCCATTTTTATATTGGGTTGTATTTTTTTTGATATTGAGCTGCATGAGCTGCTTGTAAATTTTGGAGATTAATCCTTTGTCAGTTCCCTCATTTGCAAATATTTCCTCCCATTCTGAGGGTTGTCTTTTGGTCTTGTTTATGGTTTCCTTTGCTGTGCAAAAACTTTTAAGTTTCATTAGGTCTCATTTGTTTATTTCTGTTTTTATTTCCATTTCTCTAGGAGGTGGGTCAAAAAGGATCTTGCTGTGATTTATGTCATAGAGTGTTCTGCCTATGTTTTCCTCTAAGAGTTTGATAGTGTCTGGCCTTACATTTAGGTCTTTAATCCGTTCTGAGTTTATTTTTGTGTATGGTGTCAGGGAGTGTTCTAATTTCCTACTTTTACAGGTACCTGTCCAGCTTTTCCAACATCACTTATTGAAGAGGCTGTCTTTTCTTCACTGTATATTTTTGCCTCCTTTATCAAAGATAAGGTGACCATATGTGCTCAGATTATCTCTGGGCTTTCTATCCTGTTCCATTGATCTATATTTCTATTTTTGTGCCAGTACCATACTGTCTTGATTACTGTAGCTTTGTAGTCTGGTCTGAAGTCCGGGAGCCTAATTCCTCCAACTCCGTTTTTCTTTCTCAAGATTGCTTTGGCTATTGGGGTCTTTTCTGTTTCCATACAAATTGTGAAACTTTTTGTTCCAGTTCTGTGAAAAATGCCATTGGTAGTTTAATAGGGATTGCATTGAATCTGTAGTTTGCTTTGGGTAATACAGTCATTTTCACAGTGTTGATTCTTCCAATCCAAGAACATGCTATATCTCTCCATCTATTTGTATCATCTTTAATTTCTTTCATCAGTGTCTTATAGTTTTCTGCATACAGGTGTTTTGCTCCTTAGGTAGGTTTATTCCTAGGTATTTTATTCTTTTTGTTACAATGGTAAATGGGAGTGTTTCCTTGATTTCTCTTTCAGATTGTTCATCATTAGTGTATAGGAACGCACCAGATTTTTCTGCATTAATTTTTTATCCTGCAACTTTACCAAGTTCATTGATTAGCTCTAGTAATTTTCTGGTGACATGTTTAGGATTCTCTGTATATAGTATCATGTCACCTGCAAACAATTACAGCTTTAATTCTTCTTTTCTGATTTGGATTCCTTTTATTTCTTTTTCTTCTCTGATGGCTGAGGCTAAAACTTCCAAAACTATGTTGAATAATGGTGGTGAGAGTGGAGAACCTTATCTTGTTCCTGATCTTAGAGGAAATAGTTTCAGTTTTTCAAAATTGAGAACAATGTTGGCTGTGGGTTTGTCATATATGGCCTTTATGTTGAGGTAAGTTCCCTCTATGCCCACTTTCTGGAGGGCTTTTATCATAAATGGGTGTTGAATTTTATCAAAAGCTTTTTGTGCATCTATTGAGATGATCATATGGATATTCTCTTTTAGTTTGTTAATATGGTGTATCACACTGATTGATTTCCATATATTAAAGAAACCTTGCATTCCTGGGATAAAGCCCACTTGATCATGGTGTATGATCCTTTTAATGTGCTGTTGGATTTTGGTTGCTAGTATTTTGTTGAGGATTTTTGCATCTATGTTCATCAGTGATATTGACCTTTAGTTTTCTTTCTTTGTCACATCTTTGTCTGGTTTTGGTATCAGGGTGATGGTGGCCTCGTAGAATGAGTTTGGGAGTGTTCCTCCCTCTGGTATATTTTGGAAGAGTTTGAGAAGGATAAGTGTTAGCTCTTCTCTAAATGTTTGACAGAATTCACCTGTGAAGCCATCTGGTTCTGGACTTTTGTTTATTGGAAGATTTTTAATCAGAGTCTCAATTTCAGTGCTTGTGATTAGTCTGTTTATATTTTCTGTTTCTTCCTGGTTCAGTCTTGGAAGGTTGTGCTTTTCTAACAATGTGTCCATTTCTTCTAGGTTGTCCATTTTATTGGCATAGAGTTGCTTGTAGTAATCTCTCATGATCCTTTGTATTTCTGCAGTGACAGTTTTTACTTCTCCTTTTTCACTTCTAATTCTATTGATTGGAGTCTCTCCCTTTTTTTCTTGATGAGTGCGGCTAATGGTTTATCAATTTTGTTTACCTTGTCAAAGAACCTGCTTTTAATTTTATTGATCTTTGTTATTGTTTCCTTCTTTTTCATTTATTTCTGATCTGATCTTTATGATTTCTTTCCTTCTGCTAACTTTGGTTTTTTTGTTCTTCTTTCTCTAATTGCTTTAGGTGTAAGGTTATGTTTTTTACTTGAGTTGTTTCTTGTTTCTTGAGGTAGGATTGTACTGCTATAAACTTCCCTCTTAGAACAGGTTTTGCTGCATCCCGTAGGTTTTGGGTCGTCATGTTTTCATTGTCATTTGTTTCTAGGTATTTTTTCATTTCTTCTTTGATTTCTTCAGTGATCTCTTGGTTATTCAGTAGTGTATTGTGTAGCCTCCATGTGTTTGTATTTTTTACAGATATTTTCTGTAATTGATATCCAGTCTGATAGCATTCTGGTCGAAAAAGATACTTGATATGATTTCAATTTTCTTAAATTATCCAAGGCTTGATTTGTGACCCAAGATATGATCTATCCTGGAAAATGTTCCATGAGCACTTGAGAAGAAAGTGTATTCTGTTGTTTTTGGATGGAATGTCCTATAAATATCAGTTAAGTCCAACTTGTTTAGTGGATCATTTAAAGCTTGTGTTTCCTTATTTATTTTCATTTTGGATGATCTGTCCATTGGTGAAAGTGGGGTGTTAAAGTCCCCTACTATGATTGTGTTAGTGTCGATTTCCCCTTTTATGGCTGATAGTATTTGCCTTATGTATTGTGATGCTCCTATGTTGCCTGCATAAACATTTACATCGGGTGGTTTGTTTAATGGTGTCTGTGACCTTATTATGATTTTAGGCAGCCTCTCTGCTAATGGGTGGGGTTTGTTCCTGTCTTGCTAGTTGTTTGGCACAGGGTGTCCAGCACTGTAGCTTGCTGGTCATTGAGTGGAGCTGGGCCTTAGCTTTGAGATGGAGATCTCTGGGAGAGCTTTCACCATTTGGTATTGCGTGGAGCCGGGTGGTCTCTGGTGGACCAGTGTCCTGAACTCGGCTCTCCTACCTCAGAGGCACATGCCTGACACCCGGGTGGCACACCAAGACCCTGTCAGCCACACGGCTCAGAAGAAAAGGGAGCAAAAGAGAAATAAACAAATAAAATAAAATAAAGTTATTAAAATTAATTATTTTCAATTATTAAAAATAAGATTTAAAAAATAAGAAGTAAGAAGAAGAAGAAAGAAAGAAGAGAGCAACCAAAAAACAAATCCACCAATGATAACAAGCACTAAAAACTACTAAAAAAATTTTAAAAATCGGACATACAGAACCCAAGGACAAATGGTAAAAGCAAAGCTATACAGACAAAATCACACAAAGAAACATACACATACCCACTCACAAAAATAGAAAAAGGAAAAAAAATATATATATATATATTTATATTTAAAAAAGGAAGAGAGCAACCAAATCAATAAACACATCTACCCATGATAATAAACCCTAAATACTAAACTAAGATAGACATAAAACCAGAAACAAATTAGATACAGAAGGCAAACCCGAAGTCTAGAGTTGCTTGCAATGTCCACCATCTGAATTTTGCAGTGATTCGTTGTCTATTCAGGTATTCCACAGATGCAGGGTACATCAAGTTGATTGTGGAGATTTAATCCGCTGCTCCTGAGGCTGCTGGGAGAGATTTCCCTTTCTCTTCTTTGTTCGAACAGCTCCTGGGGTTCAGCTTTGGATTTGGACCCGCTTCTGCATGTAGGTCGCTTGAGGGCATCTCTTCTTCGCCCAGACAGGATGGGGTTAAAGGATCAGCTAATTAAGCAGCTCTGGCTCACTCAGGCCCGGGGGAGGGAGGGTGCGGAGTGTGCGGCGAGCCTGCAGAAGCAGAGGCTGGCATGATGTTGCAACAGCCTGAGGCGTGCTGTGTGTTCTCCCCGGGAAGTTGTCGCTGGATCACGGGAGCCTGGCAGTGGCGGGCTGCACAGGCTCCTGGGAGGGGAGGTGTGGGTAGTGAGCTGGGCTTGCACACAGGCTTCTTGGTGGCTGCAGGAGCAGCCTTAGCGTCTCATGCCCGTCTCTGGGGTCCGCACTGATAGCCGCGGCTCATGCCCATGTCTAGAGCTCGTTTAGGTGGTGCTCTGAATCCCCTCTCCTTGCGCACCCAGGAACAATGGTCTCTTGCCTCTTAGGCAGGTCCAGACTTTTTCCCAGACTCCCTCCCGGCTAGCTGTGGCACACTAGCCCGCTTCAGGCTGTGTTCATGCAGCCAACCCCAGTCCTCTCCCTGGGATCCGACCTCAGAAGCCTGAGCCTCAGCTCCCTGCCCCCACCCGTTTTGGTGGGTGAACAGATAAGCCTCTCAGGCTGGTGTTTGCCGGTTGGCACCGATCCTCTGTGCGGGAATCTCTCTGCTTTGCCCTGTACACCCCTATTGCTGTGCTCTCCTCCTTGGCTCCAAAGCTTCCCCCCTCCCAGCCCACCCCCTGCCTCTGCCAGTGAAGGGGCTTCCTAGTGTGTGGAAACCTTTCCTCCTTCACAGCTCCCTCCCACTGGTGCAGGTCCTGTCCCTATTCTTTTGTCTCTGTTTATTCTTTTTTCTTTTGCCCTACCCAGGTACGTGAGTAGTTTCTTGCCTTTTGGGAGGTCTGAGGTCTTCTGCCAGAGTTCAGTAGGTGTTCTGTAGGAGTTGTACCACATGTAGATGTATTTCTGATGTATTTGTGGGGAGGAAGGTGATCTCCACGTCTTACTCCTCTGCCATCTTGAAGGTCTCCTCCCACTGAAGAGTTTTTAAGTCAGGGAGTGACATGATCATATTTGCCTTTTAGAAGGATAGCTCTGTTGGCAGCTGGAGAGTTAACTGGAGACAGAAAGTCACTAGAGAAGGCTATTGCACTAATCCACCTGAACTGAAATAATAATGGTTGGGATGAAGAGAAAGGTTCATATTTGAGATAGGAGGTAGAGTCCATAGGACTTGCTTACTGGATGTGGAGAAGGAGGGAGAGGGAAGACTATGGATAACTCCCAGGCTTCTGGGTGGGTTGTGTGCCATTTACTGACATGGAGAACATGGTAGAAAGAGCAGGATTGTTGAGTAAAGATAATGGGTTAAGTTTGAGGTTTCCATGGGTTGCCCATACTGAGAACAATCTGGACTTGAGATATAGATATCAGAGTTAGCAGCATAAATAGAGATATGATTTGAAGTCATGGGATCACCCAGAGCTAGTCTGAAGATCAGTTGCCCCCGTAGACCTTATTTGGTCTTAGACTCCTTTAGGAATCTAACAATTATAGACCCTTTTCTCATGTACAATTTCACATGCAATTTTAGGAGGTTCATAGACCTCTTGAAGCATATCTTCGAACCATTATGATGTCTAGATGAAGAACCCCTGGTTGTGGAATAGGAAGAAAAGAGGCATAAGGATGAAACACTGGCATTTAAGAAATGAGTAGTGGAAGAGAAGTTCGTGTAGGAAGCTGAGAAAGAGGAACCAGAGAGTTAGGGGGTGTCAGAGAAGGCAAGGAAAGAGTTTCAAGAAAGCTGAAATGGTCAGCAGAGTTAAGTGCTGCAGGGAGAAAGTAAGATAAGGACTGAAAAGTGATCACTGACTTTGGCAACAATGAGTGTCAGTGACCTTTGCAAGGGTTGTTTCAGTAAAATGCTGTGGACAGAATCCAGAATGCAGTGATTAAAGAGTGGATGAAAGAAGAGGAAGTGGGAACAGCAAGTGCTGGCCACATGTTCCCAACGGGGCAGGGTGTGGAGGGGAGGCTTGTCTTTCGTTCATTTAAAACCAAATTGAGGGTGTCGAGTATCTTTTAGAGTCTTCTTTAAATTTGTCATATCATTTTTGATTTCTTACCATTAAAAAAAAACAAACCAAGGAAATCAGGTCTATAAATGGAGTTTCACAGATTTCCAATGTTTCTGTCTGATATTAATAAATGATGAATTGTGGTTTTAAATCCCTACAGTTCTATATCTCTTCCTCAGCTTCACTTAAGGTGTCTGTCTACCCAGAATCCACAATGCCTCAGGCAGTACTAAATTAGCACTATAGGTGTATTCAGGCCAGACAGGCTGGGAATGAGAGAGGCAATAAGGCTGGCTTTAGACCCTTGATTGAGGAGCCAGTTTTGTAATACCCAGCTTAGTAATTATGGGGGCTTTATGTTTGCATGCATGAACCTTAGTTAAGCTTTGTCACAGGTTTTCCAAAACAGCTGGGGCTTTTGGTCTATGAAGACATTAATTTACGTCTCTAGGGGCTATGCATAAATCAAACTGGGAAAGAGGGGAGGAGGAGCGAATTTCTTTGTGTGAATCCCAGCTCCCTGTTAACTGTTTAATTGAGGAGAAGGAAAGAGTCCTATGACAATTACTGATTTAGGGATGCATTATTATCTTCTGCTTGATGTATTCTTGCTTGGTGTATTTATGCAAAGAAAGGCAGTAAACCCTCTCTCCCCTAAGAAGGCTCTGCTTTGTTGACCTTAAACGGAAATGTAGACTTAGATTTCACAGTTCCTGTTGTTTCAAAGGGAGGCTTAATTTTGGTGGTGATGGTTGTTAAACTTTGGTCTTCTTTTCTTACCATCTGCTGTGTAGTGGCCTTTCAGTCACAGTTCAGGGATAACAGCAAGGATCCCACCTGGGGAAAGCAGAGTAAAGACATAGGCCTTTGGAATTTCTGCTGTTTCTTCCCCTCTAGCCACAGAGAAAATTATTGGGAAACCTCGTCATCATAGAAGCAATTGTCATGTTGGAGTGAATTAACGATGGGAAGTTAGCCTCAGCCTAAATTCTTCTGACCTTTAGAAATATCAGTATAAATGATGCTGTAGTGAGCCAAGGTTTCACCCTCCCCTATTATTTTGGGTTCGTCTTTCAGTCACTGCATGAATCTAACTGAAGAATGCCAAAATGTAGAAAAAGAGAGATTCTTCATAGTTTTCTTGTTTTCATTTGCACTGCCTTTTTAGCCTGATAAAGAAATAGGTGATAACAAATAGAATATACTCCACAAAATACTATAGGAACTCCTACCCACCAGTGTGTGTGTGTATGTGTGTTACTCACTAAACATTCTTAACATTCAGGAGCATGCTCATAGAGGGAAAAGACCATGTTCTCCTCTAAAACAGTCCTATGATGCTACTGTCAGTGTCCAAATACCATAATTCATAGCCCATGACTCAATTTGGTGTTTCTTGAGTTAGAAGCCACAAAGACACAAGTTTTTTCAGTGTTACGATACATTTTTTATTAATAAATATCACCAGCAATGTTGATTCTTAAGACTCTAGGTTTCATACGAACAGAGTAAGAGCTTTAATAGCTGTTTTATTACAGGATTGTAAAAAAAGAATATAACCTATCCAAAAGATAAGCCTGCATATTGGAAATCTCTTGTAAATTAACACTTTTATAAGCACTAGGGGCAAAAAGGCATTGCTTTACAGTAGTTTTGACTACTACCTTAAGATTTAAATTAATACCAGAAATTTAAAACATGTTTATTGTGTGATTGCTGACTCAAGGTTATGGATGATATATGTGCTCAGATGTTCTCAAAGCATATTACTAAGTTTAGATGTGAGGAGTATAATGTTTACTCAAAGTCAAGTTCTAAGGCATTTCCCATGGTTAATACATTATAAATGGTCTTGTTCAATGTAGTTCTTTCTGTCGTACCTCTGTTGTAGATGTTGAACTCTCCACTTCAGCTTATATATATAATGATAATCTTTGTAAGATGCAATTTAATTGACTGATTTAAAAGTATATAAACAACAGGATGAGAGAAGGAATGTCCAACTGTTTCAGTTCTCTATTAAAATTACAAAAATTGTTTAAAGATCCCATTTTGTCTGGGCTATTCCTCAGCAATAATTGATTGAAAAAATAAGGATGGTGTGGGAAAATATAATTCTTTAATTAGTCATTAGGCCACAGAACAGAATACATTATTAGACCTGGAAGAGACCTTAAAATTTATCTAATCCAACCCTCTCATTGTACAGATGATGCACCTATGATACAAATAGGTTAAATGACTTATCCAAGATCATACACTAAGTTAGTGGCATAGAAAGGGCTCTCTCTCAAGTTCCATGATTCTTAGTGCCTCACGGTATTCTATACTGCCTCTGGAAAATTGGACAGGTGTAAATTGAACTCTGGCCTTACACTTTCAAAATATGCACTCTACCTCTGTACATGCCCAGAGGTGCTTAATCAGCACTAACCAGCATGATTAAAATTGTTATCTTTTTAATTCAATAAGTTGTTTTGGAAAGCAACCACATAAAATGGATTGGAAGAGACACTTTGGCAGTAATGCCCCTCAATGTATGTGGCAGGAATTAGATTCACTGCATTATGTATGCATTGCAACCTGCTGAGACAGCGGAGTCCTAGGAAAGCGCTACCAGAGCTGGCCAGTATGACTGCTCTGATTCAATACATAACTTGAAGTTTTGATGGAATTGATCACTCATTAGCCCATGGGCCAGGGAAAAGGAAATCAATGAGCAAAATGAATCATGGTGATAAGAGAATACACCTAACCCCTGCCTTGCCTACATATGCCTTTAGCTGAATTGTATGTTCCCAAGACTAAAGAACCTTTAGACTGAAGTTTCACTCTACTCTGCATGGCGTACTTGGATAACACCTCTGGAATAATGCTTTCTGTTCTGGGCACTATATCTTAAGAAAAACACTTGAAAAACTAGAATAAAACAAAGATGGTCAGGGCAAAGGATTAATCTCCAAAATATACAAGCAGCTCATGCAGCTCAATATCAAGAAAAACATACAACCCAATATAAAAATGGGCAGAAGACCTAAATAGACATTTCTCCAAAGAAGACATACAGATTGCCAACAAACACATGAGGATGCTCAATATCACTAATCATTAGAGAAATGCAAATCAAAACTACAATGAGGTATCACCTCACACCAGTCAGAATGGCCATCATCAAAAAATCTACAAACAATAAATGCTGGAGAGGGTGTGGAGAAAAGGGAAACCTTTTGCACTGTTGGTGGGAATGTAAATTGATACAGCCACTATGGAGAGCAGTATGGAGGTTTCTTAAACTAAAAAAGAACTACTGGGCCTCCCTGGTGGCGCAGTGGTTGAGAGTCCGCCTGCCGATGCAGGGGATGCGGGTTCGTGCCCCGGTCTGGGAGGATCCCATATGCCGCAGAGCGGCTGGGCCCGTGAGCCATGGCCGCTGGGCCTGCGCATCCGGAGCCTGTGCTCCGCAACGGGAGAGGCCACAACAGTGAGAGGCCCACATAACGCAAAAAGGAAAAAAAAAAAAGAACTACCATACGACCCAGCAATCCCACTACTGGGCATATACCCTGAGAAAACCATAATTCAAAAAGACACATGCACCCCAATATTCATTGCATCTCTATTTACAATAACCAGGACATGGAAGCAACCTAAGTGTCCATCGACATATGAATGGATAAAGAAGATGTGGCACATATATACAGTGGAATATCAGCCATAAAAAGGAACGAAATTGACTTATTTTGTAATGAGGTGGACGGACCTAGAGTCTGTCATACAGAGTGAAGTAAGTCAGAAAGAGAAAAACAAATACCGTATGCTAACGCACATATATAGAATCTAAAAAAACGGTACTGATGAAACTAGTGTCAGGGCAGGAATAAAGATGCAGACGTAGAGAATAGGCTTGAGTACACGGAGGAGAAGGGGAAGCTGGGACGAAGTGAGAGAGTAGCATTGACATATATACACTACCAAATGTAAAATGGATGGCTAGTGGGAAGCTGCTGCATAGCACAGGGAGATCCACTAGATGCTTTGTGACCACCTAGAGGGGTGGGATAGAGAGGGTGGGAGGGAGGCTCAAGAGGGAGAGGATATGGGGATATATGTATACTTATAGCTGATTCACTTTGTTGTACAACAGAAACTAACACAACATTGTAAAGCAATTATACTCCAATAAATATATATTAAAAAAGATTTAGAAACTTTAAACGTGAATGAAAATAAAATACAAAGACTAGATTAAAAATAAATAAATAAATAAATAAATGATTCTTGCTAAGCTTTAAAAAAAAAAAAAGATGGTCAGGGACTGGAAAACCCAGTCATATAAAGAAAGGTTAGAAATTGGTGCTTTTAGTGCCTGGAAAAGAGAAAACTTAGGCATGGAGAAGGGGAAGGGAGCTGACATATATTTAAGTACCTACTGTGTGCCAGGCACTTTGCATATATCACTTCATTTCATCCTCATACCACCCTATGCAGGAGGTATTATCTTTCTTGGAGGTATGTGGTTTGAAGGTGTCAGATCACTTACCTATTATAGAGTTAATAAAAAGCAGAGATAGGATGCACAGTGCTAAAGCTCATGCTTTAGATAGGAGTCTTCAAATATTTGAAGAGCTGATTTAAAGGAGAGGATTAGGATTGATATGGTCATGGCAGTAATAGTTGTTATAAAAGTAGCAATAGTATTAGCAATAAAAATAATAGCTGACATTTATTGAGCACTTATTTTGTGCCAGGAACTGTGCTAAGCACTGATTTATATTAACATGTTTAATGCCTACAATAATCCTAAAATGTAGGTACTATTATTATTTCCATTTTACACATAAGGAAACTGAAGAACAGATTAAGTAATGTATCAATACTCAACATCATATAAGTGAGGGAGCCTGGATATGAGCTCAGGTGGTCATAAGAAGGCAGATTTTAGCCTAGCATAATGGGGAAACCTTTCTACTCAAACTGTCTGGCAGTGGGATGGGTATTCTGGTGAAGCAGGGACTTTTCCAGCCTTGAAAGTATTTAAGCAGGGTCTAGGTACTGCTTTCAGACATGCTGTGCATGAGATTACTTCACTGAAAGCGGGGTTAAGAGTAAGGTAAACTCAAAGGCCCATTTCAACTCTAAAATTATATGAATCTAAGTTGACACATCTACTGGTTAGTGAGAGCCATGTCCTTTCTAGGCCTTTTGTGGACTTAGTTGGGTACTCAGAGCTCATAGGTAGACAGGCTTCACTTGTGTTGCCATGTAGATGAGCTATTCACACAGGAAAAGTATAAGTTGATGCCCTGGTCCGTCACATGGAGAGAAGTCATTCCAAGGATCTGTTGCAAGAACAAATTTATAAATCATTGGACAGGACCAAAAGAAATCCATTAATGAAAACTGATTAGCTTCCGGGGTTCTCTTTTCTAATTGCAATAGTTTATAATCCAAATGAAATTAGCACCCACTTTCAAATTCCAACTCTTTCATTTTAATAATTTCTTGCATTAATCTGCCATATGGTTCTTCCCTTTACAATCTTTTGATAATGTCACTTATCTATTCATTCAGACACCTTTGTATTTCTAATATTGGCCAATTACAAAAGCCATCTGTGATTCATATAGCATTCTCATCCAGAACACAAAGGCTTTCATTTAACTGAAAAATACAAATGTACCATACCATAAGGAAAATAACCCACAGATATAGCTAAATAGCTTACCCTTTCTTTCTCTTCCTCAGCCTTTCTTTACCTTTTTTTGGGCTACCTTTCTAAAGTAAAGTATTTCAGGGAAAAATGAGCTCTTTAGGAATTCCATCACTGTCAGTAGTAGAAGTGAGACGACACTATCATTAACCTCCTTTGTCTTGAGAGAATTGGAAGGGCATCTAGGAGTGTGCTTATCACTACTTCCTATGGCAAAGATGACAGCAAAAGATGACCTGGGAAGACAGTGGGTTGGAGAGAAGCTAGTCAAGAACTTCTCTGGAGAAATACAGACATAAAAGCGTAAGATTTTTCAATCAGTTGCTCCTCAAACTGGCTGGAATCCCCATCGAAAGCCAATTGAGTCTTTGAATGTGTCCATTCTTTCTGGAGACACTGATCAATTTGGCATTATGCATTGTACAAAACGATCAAAAATCAGAGTTCTCATACACTGATCCATGTGCCTTGCCAACATTACATGAATTTTTAATAAAATTCCCAGATGCTCAATTCCCCTAGAGAAGGGAATTCTCTAAATGTAGTCTAGTTATGTTTCACAGCTAGCCTTTCTCTCAGTTCAACTTTACTTAAAGCACCAATGTTATTTCAGAAACAATGTATGAGGCATATATTATTAGAACCATTTTTATTGACCTAACTGAGGCCTTTGATTTAGTCACCCATAAACACTTTCTTCAGAAATCCCATGATTCTGGGCTTAGCAGTGACCCTATAAAATGGTTTCTCTTCATTTAGTTCTTGCCAACTTAGCCTCGACCTGGAGGTCCAAAATACTTGCAGACTGTCATTTTTAGTGAAGATTAACTGAAGCTTCTCTTTGGCTGATGGTGAAGGAGAGTTCAAAGACTATGCTGGCAGCTCCATTTGCTATCACAAAAAGTTTCTCCTTTCGAAATCATCTCCCTCTTTCTAGCTAATCTGCTTGTGTCAAGGCTACACTTTTTAGCAGAATTTATTCCTCGAGTTGCTTCTAGTGTATGTTATCCCCAAAGGCAAAACATTCATGGTAATACATGTGACATAACTCATTTCAGTAGAGTAAGAGAATGGCAGAGCTAACTGGGATGTTGTAGAACCTTTAGCTTGATATCCTTGTTTTATAGATGGGGAAACTGAGGTTCAAAGGCGTTAAATGACTCATCTGAAGCCAATATAACTAATTGGCATCAGAGCTTAGAGTAGAAGCCAGGTCTCAGGGCTCCTAATCAAGTGCTCTTTCTGCTCTGTCATGCTGCTTCATGACTAGCTAATTCATTTAGAATTTTTTTTTACAGTACATAACAAGCATGCATTAACCATTAATTCTGTTAAAAAGAAACATTATGCTAAAAGCTCAGGAGAACACAAGAGAAGTGTAAAACTTGGACTTTTGCCCTTGAGGGTTTTCTAATCTAGTTTTGAAGACAAAACACACACAGATGAAATGGTTAAGTCACAAGGAAGAAAATAATTGTGAGCTTCTCTACCCAAAGACTCATACTTCATTCAGCTCTACATGCACCATTCCCAATACCTAGAACAGTAACCTAGAACATAACGTAGGGGCTCAACAGATGTTTAGTGAATTAAACTGAATAGCATGATGATAGAGAGAATAAATGCTGAATGACTGTAGAAGTAGTTCCCCTTTTCTTGCTTATTTTTCTCTTTCACACTTGCCACCTTCTTACACAATATCATTTATTTTGTTTATCATTAATTTCACCCTCTAAATGTGTGTTTTCTGAGGGCAGAGATTTTTGTCTGTTTTACTCACTGCATATCCTCAGAGCATAGGACTGTGTCTGGAACAACATGTTCACCCAATAAATATTTGTTGAATGAATGAATGAGTGAATGAATGTTTTAGCCATAATTTATCAAGGGAGTGCACATAGGTAAGGTTGAGGTTCCTGAAGTCTTGTGGAATTTCAAGTTCAGGGTTAATGACCACAGGATAAAATATTTACCAGAGATGTACCAGTGTGTTTGTTGCAGCTTTCTTTATCATCATGGCAACTGGAAACCATTTAAGAGAGGAATAGCTAAGCAAATTATGATACATCTCTATAATGGATATCATAAATCCATTAAAACAGCAACAGAGATCTATATTCTTTGGGTAGATACTTATGATATGTTAGAAGGGATAAAATAAAATCACAATACAGTCCTGTTTTTAAAACAGTTATTGGAGGGGGAGGCTAGGGGTATACAAACAAAAACTTGTTTGGAAGGATTTACACAGAATGTTATTACCAGTTGGCAGGAGTAAGGGTGAGATTTTCATTTGCTTTTTTAAATTTTCGCTTTTTAAAACATTTCCTATTGTCTGATTTTAAAACAGCAACAATCATAATATGCATGCATTATTTTAAAATCAGAAGAAAAGGGTACTTTCATTTTTAAAAAGAAGCCTGGGAACTTCATCCTGCAACAGTCCCAGGAGTGTAGAAATGATCTGCCTGGGTCATGATGTGGGCCTGTGCTCATCACCTTCCCTCACCCTGCTTCTCTGTACCTCCCAGGGGCTCCTGTGTGATGTAAATTATAGTTGACTGTAACTGATTTAGGCAGTCTGGGTATCTAGAATTTATCTATTATAAATATATATATATATTTATTATATGTAAGTATATATTATATAGATATATTTTTTATATATTCTATGAGTGGCAGCATGGCCTAGCAGTTAAGAGCAGACCTGGGTCTGAATTCTACCTATTATTACTTGTGTAAATTTACGCATCTAACTTAATCTCTGAGATTCAGTTGCCTCATCTGTAAAACTGAGATAATAAGAACACCCACCTGTTAAAATTATGGTGAGAATTAAATGAGAAAATATATATAAAGCACTTGGAAAAGTGCCTTGCACATAGTAAACTCTCAGTGAATGGCAGCTATTTTTCCTATATAACTTTTTTTCTATGTAACTCCTTCTGCTCCCCCTCTCCATGCCCTAGGATGAGAATTCTCTTGGAAATCTTAATTTTATTAAACTAGTATGCAAATGTGTTAAAATGCAGCAACATTCTTCTAGCTAACCTGAATCTAGTGTATCAGGTTTTTTCAAAGTTAATTGCAGCCTGATTTGGTTCTGTTCAGTATCACATCTATTTCCACAAACAGGAAATTGTCTTTTCTAGATTTCGATTGGCAGGGATGGTTTTATAAACTTTATTGAATTACATTAGTGTTGCTCTATGGTAGAGGAGACACTTTCATTATAAGCCTCTATTCCTAGGTGCTTATCTTTTTCATAAAATTACCCTTTGGACTGAAATATTTTCAGCTTGTTTTCTATTTCAGATGGGATGGAAAAAATTGGAGGGTGGGGAAAATGGGAAATTTCTTCTTTGACTACTGAGCAATCACATTTTAAGATTTTCCTGTTTGCCCCTGTGGCTTCAAAATGTTAAAACCTCATAAGAACCCAGAAACACACAGCACAATTATTTTAAAGAACAGCTTGCAGAAATTCCACAGGAAGCAATAGTGTATATATGAGATCAGAGTTTTATGAAGACATGGTACCTGGCCTCCAAAACTTTCTTTTTCAAATCATCCTTGACAATCCAGATTTTTTTAAACAAATAGATTTATTTAAATTGAATCCTGCTGTTTCATATTCCCAGCTATCTTCCTTTCTCACCTTGTTTGAGAAATGTTTGTCAGGAAAAAAATAGAAGTACAAAGTAAACAAAAATAAAATATTAGAGAGGAGTTAAGGAAAGCAAGGATTTGTAAATGGAGTTGGAGGCTCAGCTAAGAGGCTAATCAGAGATTCCCAAGACTAAAAGCCAGAGCCCAGTGCCCTGGCACTTTTGGTCAAATTGCTGTCACCAGGATTTAAGAAATATGAGGTACCATTGTAAGGAGAGCTCTGTTCATTAGAGATAATCACAACTAAAGGGGATGTGCCTGAGGACCTGAAAAAGGAGCAGAGACAGCTGAAAGAGGGCATCAAGGCTACATCTAGGTGTGAAAGTGGAATATAGAAACATCAAAATACCAAGAAGGTGAAGTAATTTTTGATAGGAATATACTTATTGCCATTTTATTACAAAAACCACAAATAACACATGTTGGCAAGGATGTGGAGAAGAGGGAACCCTTGCACACTGTTGGGTATGTAAATTGGTGCAGCCACTGTGGAAAATAATATGGAGGTTCCTCAAAAAACTAAAAATAGGGACTTCCCTGGGGGGTCCAGTGGTTAAGACTCCATGCTTCCACTGCAGGGGGCACAGGTTCGATCCCTGGTTGGGGAACTAAGATCCTGCATGCTGTGCAGCACAGCCAAAAAAAATTTTTAACTAAAAATAGAACTACCACATGAGGCAGCAATTCCACTCCTGGGTATATATCTGAAAAAAATGAAAATGCTAATTTGAATAGATACATGCACCCCAGCATGTATAAACAGCACCCCAGCATGTATAAACAGCACTGTTTATAATACCCAAGATATAGAAGCAACCTAAGAGTGTCCATCAACAAATGAATGCATAAAGAAGATGTTTTATGCATATATATATATATATATATATATATATATATATATATATATACACACAATGAAATATTACTCAGCCATAAAAAGAATGAAATTCTGCCATTTGCAACAACATGGATGAACTTGGAGGGTATTATGCTTAGTGAAATAAGTCAGAAAAAGACAAATACTGTATGTTATCACTTATATGTGGAATCTAAAAAACAAAATAAATTAGTGAGTATAACAAAACAGAAACAGACTCACAGATACAGAGAACTAACTTGTGGTTACCAATGGGGAGAGGGAAAGAAGGAGGGGCAAAATAGGGTTATGGAATTAAGAGATACAAACTACTATATATAAAATAGATAAGCAACAAGGATATATTGCACAGCACAGGGAAATATAGCCATTATTTTATAATAACATTAAATAAAGTATAATCTGTTAAAATATTGAATCACTGTGTTATACACCTGAAATTAATATAGGTTTGTAAATCAACTACACTTCAGTTTTTAAAAAAGCAGCAAAAAGACATAGGCCCAAAGGCGGGTCTCTGTAGTAGTAGCTAGAGAAAGGAAAAACAAGAAGGGAATGTGTAATCACCTGAACCACTATTAAGCTGTGGGGTTATTACCTCAACAACTCCCATTTAAATTGTAAACTCCATGAGAGTAGGGCTTAATATCTATCTGTTCACTGATATAGTCCTAGCACCAAGAGCCATCCCTGGCACATAGTAGGTGCTTACTAAATATTTGTTGAATGAATGAATGACCAGTGTAGAAATTTAAGGTTTCCTCTCACAAGAGTAAAGATATTTCTGTACCTGAACTTCCTCTATGTGCTGCAGTAGAAGGACGGGGAGAAAAAAGGTGACCTTAAACCCAAGATATAAAGCAAGCAGCAGTGAACTGGGCTCAGGGCAGGGGTGGTTTGGGTAGCTGGCTTTAGAGAGTGTTCCGTTTGTCTCAGTTACTCAGCACAAAATTGCCTCCATTTTTCAGATCTCTTTTCCCTGGATCCTGAGGTGTGCTATGCTGGATTTAGAAAGGAGGGTGCCCTGAGGAAGAGACCTCTTGTTTGATATCTAACCTGCTACTGACAGCCTATGGTAGTTGCTGTTCCATTGCCTGATTAAAAACAAAAAAGTAACAGCCTTAGAAATCAGATATCCTTCTCTCCTTGTTACTCTCTTAACATGTGCATCCCTTCTGTGGGCCTGTTATGCCAGCCTCTAGAACAGTGCCTGGCACCTAGCAGGTACTTACTCAGCAGGTATTTACTCAGTAAATATTTGTTGAAGGAATGGCCCTGCCTGGTCATGCAGTTTTATAAGACCACCTAGTGTGTTGAAACCCTTTCCACAATCCCCTAAAGAACATAGGACCATATCAGGAAGAGCAATTATGAGGAAATTGGAGAAAAGGAGTGGAAAGTAATTAAAATTTCATATATGCCCAAATTTTGGTGCACTTTGGGGAATCCCCTAAGTGTCTCAGATGAGTTTCAACTCCAAATCAAAAATGTAAAGCAGTTATTTTAAATGTGCAATGCTAAGACTCAAGAAAGTTTAGCGCCTGCTTTCCTTCTAAGGTGAAAAGGAAATTTAGTCCTGTATGTATGTGTCATTATACATGAATACTTACACCTTGGGTGACACTGTTAAAACATTTCTGTCTTTCTTGTGTTTCTCTGGCCCATCAGTTAATGGGTTATACTTAGATATGTAACTCAAGACTTCCTCACTCCTAATCCCAAAGCATTTGAGCATAACCAACATTTGGCTAGAAGGGGGTGGTCTGTGTAGGCAGATGTGCTTTCTACAGGATGAAAGTTGGAATTTGAATGCCGAAAGGTTTATAGGCAGGTCTTGGAGGCTCATGCTTTAGAGGCCAGGAAGTAAAATATCATGGGCAATACTTTTAATACTAGGGCTAGATGTGTAGGATGTGAAGCTAGTACAGGAAATGTAGAATAAGAACATTTGGCAACCTTGTGCTTCCTGTGTAAAATAACTCTTATGGAACATCAGTGGGAGGTAGTAGACTATAGTGAATTCTAACACTTTCCTTATTAGCCTCCTTATACTACTGAATTCTTCATATGTTATAGAGTTTTTTCTCTTTTATTTTCTGTTCTTAGAAAGGTCACATCCCAAGTGTGTGTGTATGAGGTGATATCTGTATTTAGTTTCTAACTTTAGGTGCATTTGTTGTCCTGAGTTACATCTTCAACAACTGACATGGTATTGTTTGGGCAAGACATTTATTTTGAGCACTATAAGATTTCTGACGGAGTGCTGTAAACGCCAGCTCTAAATTGATGTTGAAGAATCGATAAACTACTTAGCAGAGGAATAAATGACTTGAGGTAAAAAGAACCAAGTAAAATGTAACTCCCACTTTCTGTTCAAGTGTGTGTAGTGAGAAGGAGCATATTTGACAAATGATTATCATCCTCAAGGTCCTGTCCCTTATATGGGTTAACTTTGCAGATATTCTTTTTTTTTCCCATTCAGAAAGAGATCACCACAAAAGGAGATCAGAATCTGCTGTCTGCTGATTGCAGTTTGGCAAAAGATTTAGGATCATGAAACCAGCCAGATTCTTTCCCTAAAGAAGTCAGAGTTATTTTCCCCTGGTTAGAGTACCTTTGATAGCAATGTGTTGATAAGTGATTATAGAAGACCTGAAGAAGAGCATCCATATTTTGGATGGCATGAATTGACTTCTTCCTCCTTTTCTTTTGGTTTATTCTAAGTACTGTGTCTCTCCCCATTTGACCATTGTCCCAGATATTTTTCAGTGGTATCCACTGATTAATTCATGCATTTCATAATTCAGCAAAAATTTATTGAGCACCTACTTGGTGCCACATACTGTTAGATATTGTAAATACAACAGTGAAAGAAAGATATACAAAGGTCCCTGACCTCACTGAGCTTTGAAGCAGACAAGTGAACAAAGAAATAAGTACATGTGTAAAATTCCTACTGGTGGTGATAAGTGCTAGCACAGCTATTGATGAAAAAAATTGGCAGGACCTACATAGATATAATGGAAGGTAGGTTTCTCTGAAAAGAGTCATTTCAGGCTGAGATCTGGTAACAGAGAAGGTATCTGTCACACAAAGAGACTAAGGGACAGTAAGCACAGGTCTCTGAGGCAAGAAAGGACTGGGTGTGTTGTAGGAACAGAGGGAAAGCTAGCACAGTTGAGTGAAAGGGAACATGCCATGAGATGACGTTGGGAGAGGTAAATAGGGGCCACATCATACAGGGTTTATAGACCTCAAGAATTTTGGATTTTATTCTAAAAGCAGTGGGAATCCATAGAAAGTTTATAAGCATGGGAGTAATATGAATTTTAAAATATATTTTATAAAGACTAATTTGGCTGCTCAGTGGAGAATGAGTTAAAGGTGGGCAAGAATGGAAGCAGGACAGCCTATTAGAAGGCCATTTTTTTATTGCAGGAGTCTAGGTAAGAGAAAATGGTGACTTGGACAAAGATGATGTTAGCAAAATGGAGAGATTCAAGATGTATTTTGAAGTTAGAATCAATAGGCAGGATTTACTGATGGTTGAGAAATGCAGGACACTGAAAGAGTAGAAATCAAGACTGACATCCAGTAAAAAGGGAAAACTGATGATGCAGAAGAAAAGGGATGTCTGCAGGAGCAAAGTCTTTGAGCAGGCAAGAGAAGATGGGATTCAGGAACACTCTATTTTAAAAAGACAGAAGAGACAGAGTATAGATAAAGATGTAGGTCAGTTTGTAGATTTGGTGGTGGGAAGATGAGAGAGCTCTTCCTGATAACATTTGTTTTCTCCATAATGTGAGGCAAGATCATCAGCTAAGGGCAGGAAGTGGGAGAGGAGTGGGGAAGATGTGGGAGGATTGAGGAGAGAGGTGAAGATATATCATAGTCACTTTGAAGAGTGGGAAAGCAAGTTTAATGCAGAAGTAGCATTGCTGCACAGAGATGAGCACTCAGTTGAGGCTTGTGATTGTGATTACTTTAAATGAAAGTGAAGCCTGTCAGCTCAGCTATGGGAATGTTCTCTAGCCATGTTCAATAGGTCAGGTGCAGGCCCAGAAAAGACAGTATAACTGAATTCTACTTGTATTTTGCCATATGAATGTATCTGGGAAAGCATAATATGATATAATGGAATGAACACTTGACTAGGGTTTAGAAGACCTGCACTGTAATGCAAGTTCAAGCTACTTGCAAACTGTGTGACCTTAGGCCAGTTGTTTAACCTTGCTCTGCCTCCGTTTTCTCACTGGTACAAGAAGAAGGTTGGACTAAATAATCTGTGTGTGTGTGTGTGTTGCATTACTTCTTTATATTCTATTCCCGGTATATCACTAACATTCTGTCTATAAAAGAAATAAAGCTGAATCTTGCCAGTTTAATTTAGCTAATTCCTAAAGAGGCACCAGTGTGATACAATGCAGGGCTAGGGGAGGATGGGGGCGGGGAGCCGTCAGAGAACATGACAGAGCCTAAATTCTGCTACCAGCTTAGGGTGAGCCCTTGGGCAAGTCATTTCACCTCTTTTTTTTTCATTTCACCTCTTTTGATATCACTGTTTCAATCTATGAAAAAAGGATGATCTCAGATTATTTCCAAGTCTAAAAGACTTTCAGAGAATTACTTTAATCAGATCTAGTTGCTGTTACCCAAAGAATGGAAGGCTCCTTGCTCCCTGGAGGATTTCTCCTGTGGTCCTCACCGAATCTTCCTCAGGCCCCACGAGGAATACAAGTTGAGAAGCACCTACCCACCCTGAGATCCAATACCCTAGAAATGGATGCTTGATAAGATGTCTTGCTGAGATTTATTTGCCCATCCTGAGGGAGGGAGCGGGGAGGTGTCTGGTTTTGCCAGGTTGTTCCCCCTGCAACCTGCTTTAAACTCCACTGCCTTTCTGTTGCTTATGCCTCTGAGCAGGGGAATGTATTGGTGATACTGTTTTTCTTATGTCAACAAGCCAGTGAGTACCAACTCAGGGCTCTCATCTTCCAGGCCTCCTGAGTAGTTTATCTTGTCTTCTCTTGCAGTCTTTGTCTGTTGAAGTTCAAATAGGAAGACAAACCTAGCCAACTGCTTTGTTTAGGGAAGACTCCCTCTTGATCCTAGTCCAGAAACGCCTTGCAGCTCCCCAGCAGCAGTTCTGGCCTGAGATTCCTCCTCTGTTGATCCTCCCTATCAAAAGGGAGGGAGATGCAAGAGGGAGGAGATATGGGATATATGTATATGTATAGCTGATTCACTTTGTTATAAAGCAGAAACTAACACACCATTGTAAAGCAATTATACTCCAATAAAGATGTTTAAAAAATGTTATGACTTCAAGCTTTAGCCTCCACAAAATCTGTAAAGCTCAACAATGGAAAATCATGTCCAGAGATCAAATCACCTAATGACATCAAAGGGAAAAAAATCTGATTTCCTGACTGCCTTATCATCATTTTCTTTTTTTTATACATCTTTATTGGAGTATAATTGCTTCACAATACTGTGTTAGTTTCTGTTGTACAACAAAGTGAATCATCCATATGCATACATATATCCCCATATCTCCTCCTTCTTGAGCCTCCCTCCCACCCTCCCTATCCCATCCCTCTAGGTTTTCCCGAAGCACCGAGCTGATCTCCCTGTGCTATGCTGCTGCTGCCCACTAGCTAACTATTTTACATTTGGTAGTGTATATATGTCACTGCTACTCACTTCACCCCCAGCTTCCCCCTCCCCACCCATGTCCTCAAGTCCATTCTCTATGTCTACGTCTTTATTCCTGCCCTGCCATTAGGTTCATCAGTACATTTTTTTTTTAGATTCCATGTATATGCATTAGCATACGGTATTTTTTTTGTCTTTCTGACTTACTTCACTCTGTATGACAGACTCTAGGTCCATCCACCTCACTACAAATAACTCAATCTCATTTCTTTTTATGGCTGAGTAATATTCCATTGTATATATGTGCCACATCTTTTTTTTTAACATGTTTATTGGAGTATAATTGCTTTACAATGGTGTGTTAGTTTCTGCTTTATAACAAAGTGAATCAGTTATACATATACATATGTCCCCATATCTCTTCCCTCTTGCGTCTCCCTCCCTCCCACCTTCCTTATCCCACTCCTCTAGGTGGTCACAAAGCACCGAGCTGATCTCCCTGTGCTATGCGTGTGCCACATCTTCTTTATCCATTCATCTGTCAATGGACATTTAGGTTGCGGACTAAATAATCTTTAGGTTTCTTTCCAACCCTAAAACTGTGTGATTTTTTTTTTCTGTTGGGACAATTCCTAATCTCAACCAATTTGTTATTAATGTTGTGGTTAAGCATGTAGACTCCAGAGCCAGACTGCTTGGATTTGAATTCTAGCCCCATCACTTTCCAGCTGTGTGACCTTGAGTAAGTGATTTCACCCTTCAGTAGCAGTTTCTTCATCTTTGTAATGGGCATTAAAATACCACATACCTTAGTAGGGTTATTGTAAGGATTAAATGAGTCAATGCATTTGAAGCTCGTAGAATGGTGCCTGGACTGTGCTCTTAAAAAATGTTAGCCATTATTATTATCCCAACAAGTTGTGCATCATCCCTTTGGCCATAAAAGATGTGAAAGCTTGGGATTTCACATACCACCTGACACCATATTTAGATCACATCATTTTGCTTCAGGGTGGCACTGTGGCAGGTAGTAGGCATGTAATCAAAGCAGTTATTATAATTATGGTACCCTGCCCTAATATTTACCTTCTTATGTCAGCTCTTGAGGTATAGGTAGCTTTTGTCCTTATTACTTATTATTTCCCTGGAGCACAGAGGAACAACTAGCCCATCAGAGAGAAAGACCTAAAAGGAAAAGCAGTATCGGCAAGTACATTAGAGATAGGGTGAAACTAGAAGGGCTAGAATAAAGAAGTGCACATTGATATTTGTTACAATAAATATTATAAACACATAGAATATATTTAACATTGAAATTTTCCTTTGGAGTTTGAATATTATCTGCCAGTGAAAATTGGTTAATAGAGCCCATGACAATAGTATGCCTGATCTCCACCACGCTCAGTCTAAGAAGGTCACCTTTGCCTTTCACTTCAGGACAAAGGCACCTTCCATGGATCCCTGCTGATCAAACTCCAGGGAAGTAGCCATTCCTATGAAGTCCTTGAGTTCTTTGATGGAAAGGCATCATGTGAGGCTGAAAATGTAATAAAATCTCATTCATAGTTGACCCTCAGAACTGCTTTGGGAGCAGTACCTACTTTGCTTCCTGGGTTTGAAAACACCCTACTGAATTTTATTGATTTTCTTAAGGAAAAGAGATATGGAGAATAGAAGCTCATTTCAGTGCTTTCGTGTAATGGTGATTAAACTAGATCATAAAGGGCTCAGAAAGGAGCTCAACTAATGTAGATATTTTGATCTCAATGTGATTTTTCCACGTGGTATTAATTACAAAGATAAATCAGACTCAACATTTTTTTTTTTTTTTTTTTTTTTGTGGTACGCGGGCCTCTCACTGTTGTGGCGTCTCCCGTTGCGGAGCACAGGCTCCGGATGCGCAGGCTCAGTGGCCACAGCTCACGGGCCCAGCCGCTCTGCGTCATGTGGGATCCTCCCACACCGGGGCACGAACCCGTGTCCCCTGCATCGGCAGGCGGACTCTCAACCACTGCGCCACTAGGGAAGCCCTCAACTTTTTTTATCAATAGTATTTCATAAAAATATTGGATTTAATTCTTCTTTCTGAAATCTTGGTCATTCTTGTTAAATGCATTTCATCTAATCAGACTGTTGATTTCTTCTCTGAAATTGAATGACTAATGTTAATGCAGAATTTTATCAACTTAAAACTCAAAGTAAACTTCCATCCCAGCCCTAATATCTCCTTGTGTGTATGTGCTGGTTAAGTAAGTAACTTGAACTCGGAAGTTAAATTACCTTTGCTAGAGCCTGCAAAGCAGATTAGTGAGTATGAATTATGAGCTTTCTTTCTGTCTCAGATATTTGCTCATATCTGTTTCTCCCACTCTAAAATGATTGTGATAATAATTGTAATCTTGCCGGGATACACTGTTCTAGTGGCTGGAGCATCAACTCGGATACTGGAATACCATTTACAGTTGGGCAAGTTCACTTCACTTCTCAATCCATTTCCCCTTCAGAAAAATAACAGTGATAATATCTGTCCTTATCTATTTTTCTTGGAGGTTGTAAGAATAAATGAAACATGGATGGAAACAGTTTGAGCATAAATACATAAATCTGAAAAATTATGACTCCTCAGGATTTAGACATACTAGTATCTGTGTTTTTAGAAAGTCCCTCCCTCTTCATAAACACATGCATAATACAGTCTATCACATTTAAAGAAATATACATATAAACCCTTATGTTATCTAATATGCTTTTTTTAAATGGTAACTTTGCACTGTGTGGAATTTGATCAACACATTAACATACTTATATCTGGCTATGCATGCATCCATTCATTCATTAATATATTCCACAGATATTTGTCAAGTTCCTACTGTGTGCCAGGTACTATGCTTTGCTGGGAGAAAACTATACTAGTCAAGGGAGGACTGATTCTTGGCTCACGAGCTTAAGTCTAGGAAGGAAGTTGACAAAGTTTAAAGTACTATAATGGGTGATTGTTAAGAGGGTAATAGAATACCTGGCAGGAATACAGAACCTGAAATGTGGAGGGTGGAGAAGGTGGAAAGACTTCCCATGAAAGTGATGTTCACGCTGAGGCTTAGAGAATGAGTAATTATAGCCTAGCAAAGAGGAGTGGAGAAGAGTATTCCAATCAGAGGGTACAGTACAACTGCAAAGCTTTGTAGTATTTTGGAGCATGTATCCACATTTAGAAATCAGCCCATTTATAGATAGCTGTGCCTCTGCCTAAATTTGGAGGAACTTCATGACTTTTCAGACCTTATGGATTATTAGCTCTGTTCCTAGACACAGTGTATAAATGAAACGCTGCCCTAGCATGACTGGTTTTGCTCTTTGATTACTTTTCTAACTCCTAAAAATCAAGTTCTCAATCTCAAATGTTTTATTAGGGCTTTCCTATGGTTCTGAGTGCTGTTTATTTTGGGTATCAAGATTACAGATAATTGCACATTTACATTTAACATGAATTTAAATGCTTTTCATGAGTTTCTGAATTTGGGGCCGGGTTAATTAGTCTATTAGTAGAGTTGGGTCCATCAACACAGTCTGTTTTATCTACATAAACCCCAGCAAGTGTGTATAATTTCCTGATATTGACATAGGCTCAGAAACCAGTAGTCTATGTGATTTGGATAGTGACCATTTCTCTATAAACCATTTTTAAGACCATGTAAATTACTTTCTCAAATTAGTTGAAGTTAGTTCCCTCTTAAATGTTCTAGGATTTTTTTTCCTCACTGAGCTCTGGCTACTAAAGTGCTTTCAATTGTATATGTTTGAACTATTTCATGTTGACTTTTAAGAATTTTTCTACACCATTTGCAAAGCATCAGGCTGCTGCCTTGTGTTTTCCTCAAACTAAAAACAGTGTACACTCCAAATTAATGTCTAGACCTAATCCAAGCACAGGAAAGTTCACCTGAAAGTAGAGAATGTTTTATGAAGTTAACAAAGGGCATGGTGACTCATCTCACTGGCTTGAATATGGAGCTAATGTCTGCAGATGCTGTCACTTTTGAGGCACAACAAATGAATGATTTAAAATGTGATCCTAGTATGCACTTGACAATATATATAGTGAAAGTTTATGATGTGTAATTGCATATGCTTATCTCTTTGAGGGCTTTATTTAAAATTAAAAAAGGGACCCTAAGCCCAGCTATCTCGATTTGAACTGCATAAGCTGATGGCTGACAAAACAGGGTTCAGAGTTGACATAATATCTACCATATGGCTAACTTTAGTTTTCTAAAGTAAGGAACAATAGTTGTAAAGGAAGTGTACTTCTCCATTCCTTCAGAAAGTATTGTGTTATGAAAAACTTCAAATATAGAGAAAAACGTGATATACGGTTATACCCACTGTACATGTACAGACTTACCAAACATTAATATTTTCCATATTTGTTAATAGTCCTTTAAGAATACAGATAGGGTTGACCAATTGAAGTTTACTTTGTACCTCTCCCTAGCCACATTTTCCTCCCTTCTTCCCCAAAGGAACTATCATCCTGAAGTTGGTGTGGGTCTTGCCCATCCATGTGTTTGTACATGTAAGCATCTAGAAACATATTTTGCATAGGCTTAGTATTTACAATATTTATATCATACTTTACATATCTTTAAGCAACTTTCTTTTTCCACTCAATATTAATATTTCTGAGATTTATCTATGTTGATATACATACCCATTCATTTTAGCAGCTATAGAGTATTTCACTTTATGAATGACTGTTTCTCAACATGTCTGTTTCTTTTTTGATGGAGTTTTTAGTTTTTTTCTCATTTTTCACTATTACAAAATGTACTCCAAAGCCATCATTGTATTTGTCTCCTGTGTATGTGTGTTTTTTTCACTTTGAAGTGGCATTTCTGTGTTCCACAGTGTGTGCATCTTCAGCTCTACTAGACATTGCCAAGTTGTTCTCCAGAGTTGTAATACCACTATCTTATAGCTCAGGTTGCTATAACAAAGTATCATAGACTGGGTGGCTTATAAACAATAGGAATTTATTTCTTACAGTTCTGGAGACTGGAAGTCTGAAATCAGGGTGCCAGTGTGGTCATGATCTGGTAAGGACCCTCTTCCAGGTTTCAGACTGTCAACTTATGTATCCTCACATGGCAGAAAAGAGGGCTAAAGAACTCTCTGGGGTCTCTTTCATAAGGACACTAATCTCATTCATGGGGGTTCCACCTTCATGAATTTATTACCTCCCAAAGACTCCACCTCCTAGTACTAACACATTGGAGGTAAGGATTTCAACGTAAGAATTTTGGGGAAACACAAACATTCAGTCCATAACAACTATTTTATATTTCCACAAGTAGTAAAAGAGGGTTCCTGTTTCTCCACACTTTTCAGCACTCAGTGTTGTCAGACTTAAAACATTTTGCCAATTCTGTGGGCATGAAATGATGTCTCACAGTGTTTTATTGACCATTCTCTCACTTAACTAGTGAGGTTTAATATCCTTCCATGTGTTTACTGACCACATGGGTTCCCTCTTCTATGAATCGCCTATTCATATCATTTGCCAGTTATTCTATTTGGTTGTTAATCTTTTTCTTATTGATTTGAAGGAGATTATCTATTCTGCCTACTAATCCCTTGTACTTTGTAAATATCATCTCCCAGTTTGCCGCTTGTCTTTTAACTTTGCTTATCCTGCCTCTGTTGAACAGAACTTTTAAATTTTAATTGAATAAAATGTATCAAGGTCCTATTCTTTAAATATAAAACTGTGTGTAAGAGAGTATCATTCCCATACAACCAGGAATCCTTCTCATTAAATTAAAATAAAGCAACTTAGGGGCTTCCCTGGTGGCGCAGTGGTTGAGAGTCCGCCTGCCGATGCAGGGGACACGGGTTCATGCCCCGGTCTGGGAGGATCCCACATGCCGCGGAGCGGCTGGGCCTGTGAGCCATGGCTGCTGAACCTGCGCGTCCGGAGCCTGTGCTCCACAACGGGAGAGGCCACAACAGTGAGAGGCCCACATACCGCAAAAAAATAAATAAATAAAATAAAGCAACTTGAAGTAAGACACCAGATTATATTGATATGACTTCATATAAAATAAAAGCTCAAGAGGTTACCTAGAAAGCACTGACATTGCCATCACTAAAAATGTAACTTCAACAGACCATTAAAGAAACTAAAGTTATGCAAGATGAAAAAGTTCTAGAGATCTGTACAAGAATGTGCATATTGTACAGTAAACAACAATACTGTAGTATACACTTAAACATTTGTTAAGAAGGTAGATCTCATGTTACATGGGGTTTTTTTTTGCCATAATAAAAAAGAAACTAAATAATTCAGTACGTGTCCTTTTGGCCTTAAAAAACAGTGATTTCACAGGAAATCTAAGTGTTAGTTCCTTTATTTATCAATAACTGTGTTCCTTGGACAAGTCATTTCACCTCTCCACTAATTTTTTTCATATATGAAGTAAGGAAATTGTATTATGTGTTCTCTAAGGCCCATTACAACTCTAAACGTTCTATGGTATGGTCTAATACTTTCAAATGTTCAATAAGAATTTTCCCAATTTCAGATCATGCGGATTCTCAAGAATTCCACTAGCATTTCTTGGAGGTCTTCTAATATACATCTGTACTCCCTTTTGAACCTTTGTGGGGGGTCATCAATAGTGCTAAAACAACTCCTGTAGATGTTCTTGGAAGACCTAAACTAAGCTAAGAGAAGAGAATTAAGAAGAAGACAAATTGTATAAGGTCAGAAAAGGAAGAGGGAATGAAGATAGTGACATGTGTTTGGAAGAGAAGTCTCAGAACTATTCCATAACACCAAAGCCATCAGTGTTCTGTGTTCTCAAAGTCAGAAAAAATGCTTTTGCTTTAATAAAGAACAGAAGGTCTACTCTGTGGAGGTCAGTTGGTCAAATATGTGGATCTTGGGCAAATGCATCCATAGCAGTATCTGACTTACAAAGCACTGCCCTTAGCATTTAAAGATGACCCTTATCACGGCTACTGATCTCTGTTGGCAAATGACTGCCTTTTGCACTTGGCTTCCATGTGAAAACTACCTCCTGATTTGCAGTCAAAGCCACTACTAGACGACTTTTAAAAAATGTGATTGTGCTTTTAATATTCTAGGCCCAAATCCTGGTTCAGAAATAACTATTATATCCCTAAGATCTACTGCTGCACCCCAACACTGTGTCCAGTGTTTGAAGTGAGCATCCTTAAATCATTCCTCTACTTTCCAGTCTCCAATTTCTTTTTCCTAATTATCTTTCATTTTACATTTTTACTGTCCCTTTATCTATCTTCCAGTATCCCAGTTTCATTAGAGAATCTTAGTGTGGGTGGTATTCTTCTGTAGGACTTCTAGGTGATGCTAATGAAACTATGCAGGAAGTCAGATAGCATCCAAGTCTCATAGCAAAATAAAAAGATAGGCATGGCTGTTGTGCTCCTCAGCACTCTTTTAAATTATACTCAAGCCTCACAGACCACTAACTTTTCCTTGAATATACTTTTGCACTCTCTGCACTCAGTGTCTTTGCTCCAGAAATCCCTTTTGCCTTCCCCTCATCTGCTTTACATATTCTTTAAGAACCAGCTCAAATTTGACTTATTGAAGAGGTCACTGAAGAATTAGTCACTGCATTTTTTTTTTTTTTTTTTTTTTGCGGTATGCGGGCCTCTCACTGTTGTGGCCTCTCCCATTGTGGAGCACAGGCTCCGGACACGCAGGCTCAGCGGCCATGGCTCACGGGCCCAGCCGCTCCGCGGCATGTGGGATCTTCCCAGACCGTGGCACCAACCCGTGTCCCCTGCATCGGCAGGCGGACTCTCAACCACTGCGCCACCAGGGAAGCCCCTAGTCACTGCATTTTTGAGCACCTTGTTTATACTCAACACCTTGTTTTATGGCTACTTGTTTATATCTGTTCTTCAGGTCCCCCAAACACACACACGCACACTACACACATTCCGTAAACTTAATTTTCACTTGTCATGAAAATGTACCCCTTTACTAATGGTAACTGTGATCTTCCTTGTAAATTGTTCTACCCACAATTTTAATACATAAAAAATGAGAAGGGGCTTCCCTGTTGGCACAGTGGTTGAGAGTCCGCCTGCCGATGCAGGGGACACGGGTTCGTGCCCCGGTCCGGGAAGATCCCACATGCCGCGGAGCGGCTGGGCCCGTGAGCCATGGCCGCTGAGCCTGCGCGTCTGGAGCCTGTGCTCCGCAACGGGAGAGGCCACAACAGTGAGAGGCCCGCGTACCGCAAAAACAAACAAACAAACAAAAAAAGAATGAGAAGAGGAGGACACATATTAGGAGTGACTTATTTGTGGACAACCTAAATAAACTTCATATTAGCCCAGTCCATGTGCTATAAAGCTTAGACCATAAGAAGAGAATAAAAACAGCATTCTAAGACATATGTCTTGGCCTTGTTTAAAAGACCATGAAAGAGTGAATTTTCATTGCCACCCCAGTGGAAACTAGTACTATAGCAGTGACACCAATCTTAGCAAATGTGGAACTAACGTCATTACTTTAGGTAGTGTACTGTAAACTTTCTTCATGACGGTGTTACAGATGCTATCTGAAGTGGGTATTCCAGCATCAACACTTGTTAAAATTGTGGTGACTGGTTCATTGTGTTTTCAACAGCTACACATAAATTAGCTACTCCTCTGTATTGGAATAGCTAGTGCAGCTACCAACGAAGATGAAACAAATTGTATTTTTCTGATATCTTTAGGTAACTAAAGCAATATGTCTCTATTAATAAACTTAATAAAACTCTCATGAATATTATCACTTGCTCCTTTTGTGACTTTTGTCACCATTTCTTGTTGGTCAATAGGAACATAACAGGAACTCACTTCCAGGCCAGAGGATTTTAAAGAAAATATTGATCAGCCTAAGCTAATTAAAAACAACTAAAAACCTACTGATCTTTATATCACACACTAAGGCAATTAGGAGCTTATCATAAACATGCATTCTATGGTATACAAAGAGAGATATAAAATTGCTAGTTTAGTCTCTAGTTCTGTGAAATGGGATACAATATACAAAATGAAGAACTATACATTCCATAGCTCAATAATGTGATAGAAACTGCATGTGCTTGTATAACACAAATTAAGGAGAGTTCCTTATGCTATAGGGTTATTCCCAGAAGGCTTTTTTGAGGGTCTTGTTAGGCTATTTTCTATACCACCAAAATCACATTTGCCGAAGTTTGGGGTCTAGCTTTCTTGCTACGAGTAGCAGATATCTGAGATCTTTGCAGGTGTTACAGAGTTTGAAATTTCGTTCCAAAGTTGCATATGCCCTTCTTTATACCAAATTAGTGGTGCTTTTGTGTGCATTTTTGTTTGTTTATTTATTCCAGCTTTATGGCTAAATATTGGAACCTGCTCTTTCTAACCCGTTCATATATACAACTCACTTACCCATCTTCTATCCCACTTAATCTTCACACTCAAGGTTAGAAGGGGCTATGTAAAGAAGTCTTAGATTTGTCTGTTGTTTCATTTGCAAATATTTTCTCCCATTCTGAGGGTTGCCTTTTCATCTTGTTTATGGTTTCCTTTGCTGTGCAAAAGCTTTTAAGTTTCATTAGGTCCCATTTGTTTATTTTATTTTTTTATTTCCATTTCTCTAGGAGGTGGGTCAAAAAGGATCTTGCTGTGATTTATGTCAGAGTGTTCAGCCTATGTTTTCCTCTAAGAGTTTTAGAGTGTCTCGCCTTACATTTAGGTCTTTAATCCATTATGAGTTTATTTTTGTGTATGGTGTTAGGGAGTGTTCTAATTTCATTCTTTTACATCTAGCTGTCTAGTTTTCCGAGCACCACTTATTGAAGAGGCTGTCTTTTCTCCATTATATATTCCTGCCTCCTTTATGAAAAATAAGGGGACCATATGTGTGGGAGTTTATCTCTGGGTTTTCTATCCTGTTCCATTGATCTATATTTCTGTTTTTGTGCCAGTACCATACTGTCTTGATTACTGTAGCTTTGTAGTATGGTTTGAAGTCCCGGAGCCTGATTCCTACAACTCCATTTTTCTTTCTCAAGATTGCTTTGGCTGTTCGGGGTCTTTTGTGTTTCCATACAAATTGTGAAATTTTTTGTTCTAGTTCTGTGAAAAATGCCATTGGTAGTTTGATAGAGATTGAACTGAATCTGTAGATTGCTTTGGGTGGTATAGTCATTTTCACAATGTTGATTCTTCCAATCCAAGAACAGGGTATATCGCTCCATCTGTCTGTATCATCTTTAATTTCTTTTATCAGTTTCTTACAGTTTTCTGCATACAGGTGTTTTGCTCCTTAAGTAGGTTTATTCCTGGGTATTTTATTCTTTTTGTCGCAAAGGTAAATGGGAGTGTTTCCTTAATTTCTCTTTCAGATTTTTCATCATTAAAGTATAGGAATGCAAGAGACTTCTGTGCATTAATTTTGTATCCTGCTACTTTACCAAATTCATTGATTAGCTCTAGTAGTCTGGTAGCATCTTTAGGATTCTCTATATATAGTATGTCATCTGCAAACAGTGACAGCTTTACTTCTTCTTTTCTGATTTGGATTCCATTTATTTATTTTTCTTCTCTGATTTCTGTGGCTAAAACTTCCAAAACTATGTTGAATAATAGTGGTGAGAGTGAGCAACCTTGTCTTGTTCCTGATCTTAAAGGTAATGGTTTCAGTTTTTCACCATTGAGAACGATGTTGGCTGTGGGTTTATCATATATGGCCTTTATGACCATATAAAATAAGTTCCCTCTATGCCTACTTTCTGGAGGGTTTGTATCATAAATTGGTATTGAATTTTGTCAAAAGCTTTTTCTGCATCTATTGAGATGATCATATGGGTTTTCTCCTTCAATTTATTAATGTGGTGTATCACATTGGTTGATTTGCGCATATTGAAGAATCCTGGCATTCCTGGGATAAACTCCACCTGATCATGGTGTATGATCCTTTTAACATGCTGTTGGATTCTGTTTGCTAGTATTTTGTTGAGGATTTTTGCGTCTATGTTCATCAGTGATATTGGCTTGGAGTTTTCTTTCTTTGTGACGTCTTTGGTTTTGGTATCAGGGTGATGGTGGCCTCATAGAATGAGTTTGGGAGTGTTCATCCCTCTGCTATATTTTGGAAGAGTTTGAGAAGGGTAGGTATTAGCTTTTCTGTAAATGTTTGGTAGAATTCACCTGTGAAGCTATCTGGTCCTGGGTTTTTGTTTGTTGGAAGATTTTTAATCACAGTCTCAGTTTCAGTGCTTGTGATTGGTCTGTTTATATTTTGTATTTCTTCCTCGTCCAGTCTCCGAAGGTTGTGCTTTTCTAAGAATTTGTCCATTTCTTCCAGGTGGTCCACTTTATCGGCATTTAGTTGCTTGTAGTAATCTTTCATGATCCTTTGTATTTCTGCAGTGTCACTTGTTACTTCTCCATTTTCATTTCTCATTCTATTGATTTCAGTCTTCTCCCATTTTTTCTTGATGTGTCTGGCTAACGGTTTATCAATTTTGTTTATATTCTCAAAGAACCAGCTTTTATTTTTATTGATCTTTACTATTGTTTCCTTCATTTCTTTTTCATTTGTTTCTGCTCGGATCTTTATGATTTCTTTCCTTCTGCCAACTTTGGGGATTTTTTGTTCTTCTTTCTTGAATTGCTTTAGGTGTAACATTAGGTTGTATTTTGGAGATGTTTCTTGAGGTAGGATCATATTGCTATAAGCTTCCCTGTTAGAACTGCTTTTGCTGAATCCCATACGTTTTGGATCGTTGTGTTTTCATTGTCATTTGTTTCTAGGTATTTTTTGATTTCCCCTTTGATTTCTTCAGTGAGCTCTTGGTTATTTAGTAGTGTATTGTTTGGCCTCCATGTGTTTGTATTTTTTACATATTTTTTCCTGTAATTGATATCTAGTCTTATAGCGTTGTGGTCAGAAAAGATACTTGATACAATTTCAATTTGGTTAAATTTACCAAGGCTTGATTTGTGACCGAAGATATGATCTATCCTGGAGAATGTTCCATGAGACCTTGAGAAAAAAGTGCATTCTGTTGTTTTTGGATGGAATGTCCTATAAATATCAATTAAGTCCATCTTGTTTATTGTATCATTTAAAGCTTGTGTTTCCTCATTTATTTTCATTTTGGATGATCTGTCCATTGGTGTAAGTTAGGTGTTAAAATCCCCTACTGTGATTGTGTTCTGTCGATTTCCCCTTTTATGGCTGTTAGCATTTGCCTTATGTATTGAGGTGCTCCTATGTTGGGTGCATAAATGTTTACCATTGTTATATCTTCTTCTTGGATTGATCACTTGATCATAATGTAGCGTCCTTCTTTGTCTCTTGTAATAGTCTTCATTTTAAAGTCTATTTTGTTTTATATGAGAATTGCTACTCCAGCTTTCTTTTGATTTCCATTCTCATAGAATATTTTTTTCCATCCCCTCACTTTCAGTCTGTATGTGTCCCTAGGTCTAAAGTGGGTCTCTTGTAGACAGCATATATACAGGTCTTGTTTTTGTATCCATTCTGCCAGTCTGTGTCTTTTGGTTGGAGCATTTAATCCTTTTACATTTAAGGTAGTTATCGATATGTATGCTCCTATTCCCATTTTCTTAATTGTTTGGGGTTTGTTATTGTAGGTCTTTTCCTTCTCTTGTGTTTCCTGCCTAGAGAAGTTCCTTTAGCATTTGTTCTAAAGCTGGTTTGGTGGTGCTGAATTCTCTTAGCTTTTGCTTGTCTCTAAAGGTTTTATTTTCTCCATCAAATCTGAATGAGATCCTTGCTGGGTAGAGTAATCTTTGTTGTTGTTTTTTCCCTTGCATCACTTTAAATATGTCCTGCCACTCCCTTCTGGCTTGCAGAGTTTCTGCTGTGAGATCATCTGGTATCCTTATGGGGATTCCCTTGTATGTTATTTGTTGTTTTTCCCTTGCTGCTTTTAATATTTTTTCTTTTTATTTAATTTTTGATAGTTTGATTAATGTTTGTCCTGGTGTGTTTCTCCTTGGATTTATCCTGTATGAGACTCTCTGCACTTCCTGGACTTGATTGACTATTTCCTTTCCCATATTAGGGAAGTTTTCAACTATAATCTCTTCAAATGTTTTCTCAGTCCCTTTCTTTTTCTCTTTTCTTCTGGGATCCCTATAATTCAAATGTTGGTGCATTTAATGTTGTCCCAGAGGTCTCTGAGACTGTCCTCAATTCTTTTCATTCTTCTTTCTTTATTCTGCTCTTCAGTAGTTATTTCCACTATTTTATCTTCCAGGTCACTTAGCTATTCTTCTGCCTCAGTTATTCTGCTATTCATTCCTTCTAGAGAATTTTAAATTTCATTTATTATGTTGTTCATCATTGTTTGTTTGCTCTTTAGTTCTTCTAGGTCCTTGTTAAACGTTTCTTGTATTTTCTCCATTCTATTTCCAATATTTTGGATCATCTTTACTATCATTACTCTGAATTCTTTTTCAGGGAGACTACCTATTTCCTCTTCATTTATTTGGTCTGGTAGGTTTTTCCTTGCTCCTTCATCTGCTGTGTGTTTCTCTGTCTTTTCATTTTGCTTAACTTACTGTGTTTGGTGTCTCCTTTTCTCAGGCTGCAGGTTTGTAGTTCCCGTTGTTTTTGGTGTCTGCCCCCAGTGGATAAGGTTGTTTCAGTGCATTGTGTAGGCTTCCTGGTGGAGGGGACTAGTGCCTGTATTCTGGTGGCTGAGTCTGGATCTTATCTGGTAGGCAGGACCACGTCCGGTGGTGTTTTGGGGTGTCTGTGACCTTATTATGATTTTAGGCAACCTTTCTGCTAATGGGTGGAGTTGTGTTTCTGTCTTCCTTGTTGTTTGGCATAGGGTGTCCAGCGCTGTAGCTTGCTGGTCGTTGAGTTGAGCTGGGTCTTCACGTTGAGATGGAGATCTCTGGGAGAGCTTTTGCCATTTGATATCATGTGGAGTGGAGCCGGGAGGTCTCTGTTGGACCAATGTCCTGAACTTGGCTCTCCCACCTCAGAGGCACAGGCCTGACACCCGGCCAGAGCACCAAGACCCTATCAGCCACACGGCTATGTGATGGGGACAGGAAGCATAAGCCACAAATATCCCAGCTCTGGGGAAGTAGGACCACCTACATAACATGTGGTATCCGGGAGGCTCCAGGCTCACAGAACATTTGGGAGTCCACCATGTATCTTTCCCCCATCAGGCTTGGTGCTCCAGTTGGTCACCACTGCTGTCCTGGGCTGTCCTCGCAGCTTGGCTGCTCTAACCCCTCCTGCGGCTGCCCACAAGGTAGCTTTGAGGTGGATGTGAAGGAGAGTTGAAAAGGTAATAGCAGTCTCTGAATGTAAGTTATTATTGTTAAAATAATAAAATCAAGCATCTATTTAGTGATAGGACTAATAGAATGTTCCTGATTTTACATCTTTTCCAAATTTATCTACATCTTGTCCATAAGCTCCTACTTCTCACTGAATCAGATAAGACAGTACATTTGGTGATGCAGTTCACCACAATGTTGAAGGGCAGAAGTAACTATTTTTTTTACAATGTAGCTTGCTAGAGGATATCTGGGAAGCAGCAACAGATATATTGCCATTTTGAGCTGAATCATTTTGTTGACCACAAGGCAGAACAGCAGCAAGCTGGAATGGGAGAACTGTAGTCATTATCCAAAGGTCAGACTTGATAAGCAGACTCTGCTGTTTCTTCCCCTAACTCGCATATGTCTGGAGGGGCATGTGGGTGGCAGGGGAGCCAGAAATCTCACTGTCAAAACAGTGTTTAAGTGATTTTCTGCAAGTAGAACTGGCTTTATTCTGTACAGAATGACAAGATTCCTGTCTTCAAGGAGTTCTTAGTCTAAGGAAGTAAGGCAGCAGCAGGGGCTTCAGGTAGAGTCCACATTGGTCGTGTCTCTTGGCTCAAAGTAGGCATTCCATAAATGTCATTTGGATGATTGGATAAATGAATGGGTGGACAGACGAGTAATGAATGAACAGTGAGCTTTGAGAGGTAATTCCTTGGAGTTACTGTGTGGAAAAGCAGAGGTGACAACTTGAAAACCTTTAGCAATATGACTTAGAGCCAAGCATCTACTTCCACTAGAAATTTAAATATTTGAAATCTAGACCAAGGGTGGGGAATACATTTATTATGTTTACTGATTTGTATGTAGAATGAAAGCAAAACTTAAAATTAAGAATTCCGCTCTTACACATGGTGTTACACTTCAATGAATTACTATATTATGAAGATAAGTTATGTTGAATAATTTATCATAATTATTTTTAATCAATTTGATTTATTTACTGCCAAAACATCTTGGAGGTAACTTTTCCAATTTTTCTTTCATCAATGGTGAACCATGCAACAGTAAAAACATTAACCTCAACACAAATGCTACAGGTAAGGCAATATGGTATAGGGGAAAGATTTGTAGCCAGAGGGTCTGGGTTCTAGCTCCTCCATACATTCATGTTATAACTTTGGGTAAATCACTGAAGCTCCCCTGAGCTGCAGTTTTCTCCTCTATAATCCAAGGACATTAATCCCTTCCTCTATCATAAGGATGTTGTGTAAGCACTTGATGAGCTGTAAAACTCTATAGTGTCAGTTGTCGGGGAAGGAGTTAGAAATAATGTCCTAGTGCTCCAAGACATTGATTTCTGGCATTCTGGTATACAGGGTGGAGTGCAGTTCCTGAATGTTGGCCACCACCCTGGGAACATTCAACTTAATGATAGTTACATGAAAGATTCCCTAAAGTTACCATTAAACAAAATGTATTTAACATGGCAGTTGAACAGATTGTAAGGTAGAAGTTTTGACTCCATTTAGATGCTGCTCTTTTGAAGACTTCGCTTATATTTGCCAATCCACATGACATGTACCATGCATTGCTCTGGTTTGCAATGACCAGAATGGAGTTGTTTCACTGATAGGCCCTCATAGCATTTGACAAGCACCAAAGTTGTTAGGAGCTTTGCTTCAATATAATTGTCACTCCCACTAAACTGCAGAATGACCATTTAAATTTGGAGGATTATTATCCTACTAAACATAAATTAATTCACTATCTTCTAAAATATAACTGTGTTTAAGAGCAATAGGCAAGCCACAGCCATTCTCTCTGTATTGGATGAGGTTATAAGTGTGTTACCAAATGCTCACATCAGGTTGTTACTGAAGCACAATTCTATATCCAAGAAGGAAGATAACTATTAAAAATGAGCTTTAAAGAAAGACATTTTATACATATATTAAAATAGAAAACATAAGCTGATTAGGCAAAGTTCCAAAGATTCATTAGTTTATTAAAGTAGATTGAGGGCTTCCCTGGTGGTGCAGTGGTTGAGAGTCCGCCTGCCGATGCAGGGGACACGGGTTCGTGCCCCGATCCCGGAAGATCCCACATGCCGCGGAGCGGCTGGGCCCGCGAGCCATGGCCGCGGAGCCTGTGTGTCCGGAGCCTGTGCTCCGCAACGGGAGAGGCCACAGCAGTGAGAGGCCCGCGTACAGCAAAAAAAAAAAAAAAAAAAAAAAGTAGATTGAAATGAATGTTTGAGAGATTTAAATAAATTAACCTTTAATGATTACCCAGGGGCCAAGGAATAAGAATGACAGAGGATTAGGAGTATTTTGTCTGATTGTTGCATAATGCACACTGATTAGGTTTTTTTCTGAATGCTCATTGCTGCATAACAATACTAATAAATAAAAAAAGATTAAATTTAAAATATCTCTGGATTGTAATTGTTGCCTGCTCTTATGTGTACACAAATACCATACTTGGATTTAATAGCAGTCCCTATAACTGGCAGAGGGATACAAGAACTTTTGTTAGCACATCATTACATTTTGAAATATATGTGAGCAAAGCTTTGATCAATTAGGGTAATTTATTCCTAACATGTTAGACATTCTTTTAGCATTTTGGCATTAGATTCTTATTCTGATTTTCAGAATACTTGTGCTCTAAGTAATATTAGTTGATAGCAAGTTACTTAGAAGATTATTGGTATTTAAACATCTTATTTTAAAAAAACAACTTTTCTGCACTTATAAGTTCTTATTTATAATTAGAAAAATACTTAAGGAGATTTTTTTTGGAGCAGTGTTGGAAATGCTTTGATTTTTTTCAGGGTGCCTTAACTGTACTACCATTAAATCATTTACTGACTGCAAAATAAATTTTGAGTAGGTTGTACCAGGAAGGCATTCTTCCAGGCCTCCCTCCTCTCTTGTTTTCTACCCCATTACTGAGTTTTATATCAGGTTTCTATTAATGTCTTCTATCTACACTTCTGTTATTGTTGTTTTATCTTAACTACAGAGCTTAGAGATCATGGTTCAACACATCTTTCAGATGAGGAAACCTTGACTAATAATGACTTGCCCAAGGTTCTCCACTAAGTTAATGGAAGATCAGAGACCAGAGCTTGTGTTTTTGTGGCCTGTTCTTCCACTATAGTTAACTGCTTCCTTTGCATTTTTTAGTTTACCAGATCCTTCCTAAAGTTCAGTGGAATCACTAAGGAGTCATTGAGGTGACAAGTAATATAGGCAAACCACACTGCAGCCCGATTTTATTAAATGTAGCTGTAGTTTAGACACAGTACTTCCCAACATCCTTCATGACGTTGTACGTGTAGTGGGGTAAATGAATGATCTACTTGAGGGCAGGAGTGACCGGCCTGGGGTGCCAAGGGTTGTGAGATTAGAGACTAATCCCCAAGGCAGTGTGGAATCTTTCTCTGGAGATAAAAAAACAGAATATTTCTGAAGCATTTTTGCTATAATCTCCTGAACCAAGGAAAAGAACATAATCCTGTAATTATATTTTGCCTGAATTTTTTCCAAGACTTCAGGTTTTGGTTTAGGGTTTTTGTGATTGCCAGCAACCCTTCTAACCTTTTCTTTCCATCTTTTCCTTAGAAGCATCATAAACCAGACAAGTTTAGGTCTAACCTATTTATACCACACAACCAATACAGTGCCCTGCATATTGTAGGTAGAGAGTATATTAACTTATTCTCTAAGTGTTATTTGGTTTTAACTTTAAAAAAAAACACAACACTTTGGGTAGTGTATGCTCATTTGCTCCATTTAGACCACTGGTTTGCAGTCCTGACTGCACATTAGAATCACCTGGTGGGGGGACTTCCCTGGTGGTCCAGTGGTAAACAGTCCGCCTTCCAATGCAGGGGACACTGGTGCGATCCCTGGTCAGGGGACTAAGATCCCACATGCTGTGGGGCAACCAAGCCCGTGCACCACAACTACTGAGCCCACGCGCCTCAACTAGAGAGCCCACGTGCTGCAAACTACAGAGCCCATGTGCCACAACTAGAGAGAGAGAAAAAAAAGGAATCACCTGGTGGCTTTTGAAAAATGAGCCACTTAGGCCCCACCCTGACCAATTAAATCATAATCTCTGGGGGTGGGGACCAGGCATTGGTATTTTTTAAAAGTTTCCCAGGTGATTTTAATATGTACAGTGATGAGACACTGTCTTAAAGTCTCACTCTCTTCTGGAGATACTCCTAACAAGTCTTTGACGTTCGTGACTGAGTTGAGGCAAGAAGTAGCTGGTGAAAAACAAAATAATGTGGGAACGGCTTTTGGCACCATTCACCTTATAGAAAACCGTATTTGGGTCACATGTGTATCAAAGAAAACAATTGCCTTTTAGTAGCCCAAAGGGAGGATTCTTTTTTTTTTTTTTTTTTGCGGTATGCGGGCCTCTCACTGTTGTGGCCTCTCCCGCTGCGGAGCACAGGCTCCGGACGCGCAGGCTCAGCGGCCATGGCTCACGGGCCCAGCCGCTCCGCGGCATATGGGATCCTCCCAGACCGGGGCACGAACCCGCATCCCCTGCATCAGCAGGCGGACTCTCAACCACTGCGCCACCAGGGAGGCCCCAAAGGGAGGATTCTTAAACAGAATTGGTTTACTGCACTATGGCTTTATGCTCATGCTTGGCATCTGTCCAGGAGGCTAGGCTGCTTGGTCAGGTATTCAGGGCCTTAGTTCATTGTTATTGCATTTCTTCTTTCCACCATCAACCTAGGCAAGTGCCCAATTTCCAGGAAATTCTGAGCCTGTTAATTTACCAAGGCTATAAATTTACCAATCCAAGTCTGTATCCAAATGATGTCTTTCCCCAAACCTTGAACAGGAGGGGCTCAAAAAATAACAAAGCAAGAACAATGGAAGATGGAGATGGATTTAATTAGGGAGGGAGTGAAAGTTGAAATGATCTCTGGCTTTTGGGACCATTCTAAGATTCCTATGACATCAGTTGGAACAAGAGGATTCTTAAGTCTTTTCCAGTCCTGGATTCTTTTTAAACACAATTTTGGAAAGTTACTATGCTTTCACGCTCTGACTTTACATGGTATAACAGCTTCCTCTATTGTTTAATCAGAATAATTGTGTTGTATGCTTGTTGCCTCTGTGGTGCCTAGAACTCTTAGGTGTTAAGAATCTGTGCAATGTTTAAGGCCTATCTCCCACAATGGAACATGACTCTAACTCCCATACAGTGCCATTTTGTTGCAGAGAAACTCTTAAGTTGAAAATGTTCACGGAATTGAATTCGGCTATGGCATTCTCTTCGACTCAATTCATCACTTCACAATCTCCTAGGAGCCCTGATTTGCTCTGTCAATTGTTTGTCTCAAAGCATCTTCCTGAAATGAATTTACTTTAAAGTTAAAGATGATTAGAGTGCTTCGTCTCCAGGAGACAATTACAATGCTATATTCTTTGGCAGGGAGAAAAACAACGTAGCATTAATTTTTTCAACCTTTCTTTGAGTATTGTTAAAAGGAGAATTGTCAGCTTAATCCAACATACGATAATAACCAAAATACAACTGCTATTAAAATGCAAGGTTTTCTAATAAGATCATTTTGAGGAGTTGTTTGGGAGGAGGAGAAAAGGGAGAAGTATGCAGGGGAAAGGGAAGGAATCTGTTAAGTATTCCTGGCCTTCAAAGACACTTTCATCAGTGAATGCTGCAAACAAAATAAACCAAGTCTGAGACCTATTATTAAAATGTTATTCTCCCTCCATAGCCCAATACTATGTTACCCTGACTCTTAGACTATTAGGCTTTATTTTTTTTTTTCTGGATGAATTGATATCTTTTGACAGGCTTTGTTAAGAATACATAGTAAAGGTCAAGAGTAAGCCATTTGATAGTGTTTCCTGGCAGCCTTTATCCTATGGCAAATAGAGATTGGAAGCAGTTTTCTTTTTCAGTGTAGCTTTGTGGATATGCTTCCAATGAATTGTTCTTTTTCTCATACTGAACTCCCAAACCGTGTAGGATTTTCAGGACTGCGACTTAATTTTAAAATGGATCATCTCAGACTCCTCTCTTCCCCTCAACTTCCAGATTCAATCAGACACTAAATCCAGATGATTCCACTTCATGAATATCTCTGAAATCCATTTCCTTCCATTCATTGCTACTGGTCTGAGGTTACACTACTGTCATCTCTCCACTGTGTCACTTTGGTATTGTAACTGGTCTCTCTGTCTCTGGTGCCTTCTCACCTCCTGTGTGTCCTTCATTCTGCCATAAGCATGAACTTTCTAAGGCAGATATCAGATATTGACAACCCAGAACACCTGCAAACCCATAAACATTGAGAATGAACCCTGAGGTCCTACAATAAGTGCTCTGATAAAAAGGCTCTGTATGCTCCTATAGAGAGAGCTTTTGGGGATTAGGAAACATTTCATTGAATAGGTAACATTTGAGTAGGGTTTTGAAGGTTGAGTAAAAGCTTTCCAGGTGGACAAAAGGGAAAATTGTATTTCAAGCAGAGGGAATGGTATATACAGAAGCACAGGATAGAAAGCCCAGAAATAAATCCATCCATATATACCGTCAGTTGATCTTCAACAAGGGTGCCAGAGTGCCCCTTGAGAAAAAAATAGTATGTTCAATAGATGGTGATGAGAAAATTGATATCCACATACAAAAGAATGAATTTGGACCCATATCTTACACACCATACACAAAAATCAACTCAAAATGGATTAAAGATTTAAATATAAAACCTGAAACTGTAAAATACCTAGAAGAAAATCTAGGGGAAAAGCTTTATGACATTGGTCTGGCACTGATTTCATGATATGACACCAAAAGCACAGACAATAAAAGCAGAAATAGGGCTTCCCTGGTGGCACAGTGGCTGAGAGTCCACCTGCCGATGCAGGGGACATGAGTTCGTGCCCCGGTCCGGGAAGATCCCACATGCCGTGGAGTGGCTAGGCCCGTGAGCCATGGCCACTGAGCCTGCACATCCAGAGCCTGTGCTCCACAGGGAGAGGCCACAACAGTGAGAGGCCCGCGTACCGCACACACACACACACACAAAAATGCAGAAATAAACAAGTGGTACCCCATCAAACTAAATGGTGTTACCATAACAAAGGAAACAATCAACTGAGTGAAAAGTCAACCAACCTACTGAATGGGAGAAAACAAAAGAGGTTAATTTCAAAAATATATAAAGAACTTCTATAACTCAATAGAAAAAAACCCCTAAAACCCAATTTTTAAAATGAGCTAAAGACTCAAATAAACATTTCTCCAAAGAAGGTATACAAATGGCCAACATGTATATGAAAAGGTGCTCCACATCGCTACTCATTAGGGTAATGCAAATCAAAGTTACAATGAGATATTGTTTTATACCTGTGAGGATGGCTATTATAAAAAAAAAGAAAGATAAGTGTTGGAAAGGATGTGGAATGATTGGAACCCTTGTACACTGTTGCAGCTGCTATGGAAATCATATGGAGGTTCCTCAGAAAATTAGAAATAGAACTACCATATGATCCAGCAATCCCACTTCTGGGTATTTATCCAAACGAATTGAAATCAGTATCTTTAAAAGATATTAGGGCCTCCCTGGTGGCGCAAGTGGTTGAGAGTCCGCCTGCCGATGCAGGGGATACGGGTTCGTGCCCCGGTCTGGGAGGATCCCATGTGCCGCGGAGCGGCTGGGCCTGTGAGCCATGGCCGCTGAGCCTGCGCGTCCGGAGCCTGTGCTCCGCAACGGGGGAGGCCACAACAGTGAGAGGCCCGCATACCGAAAAAAAAAAAAAAAAAAAAAAAGATATTAGCACCCCAATGTTCATTGAAGCATTATTCACAATAGCCAAGATATGGAAGCAACCTAAATGTCCAACAAATGAATGAAGAAAGAAAACACAGTATATACATACAATGGAATATTATTCAACTTAAAAAAGAAGGAAATCCTGCAATATGTAAGAACATGGATGAAGCTTGAAGATATTATGCTAAATGAACTAAGCCAGCCACAGAAGGACAAATATTGCATGATTCCACTTGTATGAGGTATCTAAAATAGTCAAACTCATAGAATCAGAGAGTATAATGGTAGTTACCAGTAGCTGAGTGGCAGGGGAAATGGAAAATTGCTAATCGACAAGCACAAAGTTTGAACTATGCAAGATGAATAAATGCTAGATCTGTTGTACAACATCATGCCTATAGTTAACAATACTGTATTGTACACTTAAAAATTTGTTAAGAAGGTAGAGCTCATGTTAAGTGTTATTACCACAATAAAATTAAGTTTTTAAAACAGAAGTGCAGAGACATGCAAAGGCATAGCATGTTTGAGGAATTTGAGAAGTTTGGTGTGAATGAAGTACAGGATACTTGGGGGAAGTGGCAAGAGATGAAGATGCAGTAATTTGGCCCAGATTTTCTGTGTATTTATCTGCCCTCCTTTCTGGTTGCGATTTTTTTGAGGAACAAAACTGTTTCTTATCAAGTCCTGAAATCCTAGGGCCTAGGATACTGCCAAGTACACAGAATTGTTTGAATGAATTAGATGAATAAGGAGAGAGTCTGTCAATATTGTTTGATTGATTCATTCATTCTAATACGTACTGAATACTTCAATTAGACTCCAGACTGAAGCAAAATTAAGATCCTACTTATTCTTTTATACAACAACAGCAGTAAGACTTGTTTCAAACACAGATTAGTTCTTTTTTGCAGGCTTTTCCTTTATAGTCATTGTTTTCTCGAGGAGTAGATTCTAGCTTTCTCCTCAGTAGTCAGTTTGATTTCAGCCCAGGTACCTCTCTAAAGGAGTTAATCACTTGTCAACACCCTATACTGATACTCCTGAGGTGGAATTGTTATAAAGGAAGTGTGGATCTATAAAGATGCATTAGCATATTACAGGAATCTCTGTTTTCTCCCGTGTGTTTAATTTCACAGCCAACAACGGATTGTTTATCATACATTCTTGAAAAACTAGTTCAAATGAGGCTCAAACATTAGGAATACAGAAAGCATAACTCCAGAACATTAATGATACAGTATAGCAAAATTAATGGTGTAGGGGAAAGGACGTGTAAATGAAGGTTTACTGTATTTATGTAGTTCTATATTTAGGGAATGCTAAATCACAATCTCATCATTGGTTAATTAGAAAGTAATTAAAATTGTAGCACAGTGATTGGATAAATAGTTAATGAAGGCTAAATGAATGAATAAAAGAAATCTGGTGAAATTACTGTGTACATTTGGGGAAAAGCAAAGATACATGTTATTCATACAGTGTATCAGTCTTAAAGGATAACCAATATCCTTCTAGTATTAGTTGATAAAATTAATTCTCCAAAGACCAAAAGAGTTTTAGCTCTCATTCTCCCTTAAAAGCATCCTACACGGAAATGCAGATTTATCTGAATGCTACTTCAATTTTCACTCACAGCATGTGAAATTTTGCTGCACTTTGTTTACAACTTATTTACTGGCGTCTTAAGAATCTATTAAAGTAAATTAGTGTGTGTAGTAACCGTTCCTACTGAAAGAGCTGGCTCAGCCTAGGCCCCTGACCACATCCAACTGACTAGCTAGTTGTCAAAAACAGTGGAGTGGTTTCTGCAGGGAGAACTGTGCTTGCTTTTGATAATTACCTCAGCTTTATGAAATCAATCAGCCTGAAGGGAAGACCTCATTACAGATCTGAAAAGATAGACTCCAATTTCAATACCAGAACAACTCTCTGCCCTCAGGCTCTGAAATCTGCAATTATTTATTTTTTTTTAGACAGAGACACCCATAATATAGTGCCTCTGGGCACGTTCTCAGGCAAGTATTAAACAGATAACCTAATGGTCAGTATGTTAGCAACCTGCCCCTTTCCTGTCACTCAAGTAGAAAATCGGTCAACAGGAATTGCAGAATGGCCTAGAGCCAGCTCAAAGCGGGCACTGATGAATCACCATCTTTCTAATCCTCCACCCCCAAAGATGTGGAGAGAAGGGTAGTTGCTATAACCGTTCCCAGGGCTAAAGTAGAGGAAAATAAGACTTTCTCTGAAGACTGCCAGACTTTATCCTAAGGAAAATGATAGATCGCCTGTCTACCATGTCACTTTGAACTGTTCTATCAAATCAACATTTTTTGAACTTTGTTTTCATTGAGGAATGTGATTTCACTGTGTTTCCCAAGCCTTAAGTTGAACAGGGGAAAAGAGTCCTGAAGCGTTTTTCTTGAAGTTAGAAATATGTATTTTGCTTTCCTGCTCACGGAACTCAGATACCTTAAAAGACTTAGTTCAGACTTCTCTCAAATAATTCACCTTTACCAGGCCTGGGAGATATCAGCCTCCTAGGAAAAACACAGAGAACATTCTGAGCATAGGAAAATATGGATTTAGAGAGAAATGGACCTTCTATATTCCAGCTCAAGTGTCACGTTAGCAGTGTTCTAATAATACAGCAACCAGCTGAAAGTGAGCACTGATTAAAGCTTTGGGAGGAGGCATTTCAGTTGTAAGGGGGAAATGTGGTTCTTTCATGTTGGAAAGTTCAAGGTGGTGACAAATATGGTCTCCTTTCCTAAAAATAGTACAAGCAAAGAGCAGTCACTGACTACTCCCAGCATTATTTACTAATGTTTTACCTTGATGGCTGTGTATTATCTGAAAAACAGGACTATAAAATGAATGCAAAGCTAACATCTTCTAAGCCATAAATAGGATGTAGTGTGGGGGCCTAAGGAGCCACACTATTCAAATTTTCTTATTCCATTTTTGGACAAATACATATAAATTCCCAACTGAGTTAGAAGAAGGGAGCTAACACTTATTTAGTGTCCGATATATGATAGATCTTAGACATACATTCTCTCATTTAATTTTCTTCACTTCCCTATAAGGGGAGTCATTATCATCCCCATTCTGCAGTATAAAAACAGTCTCAGAGAAATCAAGTGACTTGTTTTATACCCCTCGTAAGTGGCACACCTAGTAAGTGGCAGATATGGGTTTGAATCCAGGTCTGACTCTAGAGCAACTTATAAGATTTTCTGTGATGATGGAAATACTTTATACTGTGCTGCCCAGTACAGTAGCCACTAGCCACATGTGGCTACTGAGCACTTGAAATGTGGCTAGTGCAACTGAGGAACTGAACTTTTTATTTTATTTTATTTTAATTCATTTAAACTTAGATTTAAATGGCTTCATCTGTCTAATGGCTACTGTGTTGGATGGTACATCTCTAGGGATTGCCTTTTCTTGACTGTAGTTTGTAAGGCAGGAATCTGTAACCTGGTGTCCGTAGACATATTAGGAGAAGATCCATATATGGGGTTTCTTTTATAGTGTTTTCTTATAGAAAGGTCTTAGTCAGTAGAAGGACTGCTTTGCTTCTTGGAAAGGGATAGTGAAGTTATGCAGAGTCATAGTCAGGGGTACAGTGTATGATAGTCTACCACCACTCCCCAAAGAGTCTTCGGGGATCCTAGGATAGAGGGGATACCAGGAATGCTGAAGGAACCCCCCAAACCATATTTCCTTCTCCCTTCATAACAGCCCCAGCAGCAGGTTGGTTGGCATCTGGGGTGGGAAACACAACTATTATACCCAAAGTTGTAGCTGAGTTCAGTTCTATACACATGTCTGGAGTGCTTATAACATTGTACAGGGCACCATGCCAGGCATCTTGGCAGAGGAGAGGTTTTTTAAATGACTGGGACATAAAGTCTGTCCTCAGGAAGTTTACAACTTAGTGGTGATGGACTAAGGCAGGAGGGAAGGGAGAATAAGACAAATACTCAAAGAACTATAACACAAGGCATGCTCTGAAAGGCATAGGAAAAGTACAGATTAAGATCTGAGGAAGGCCAGAATGGTGTTTATTAGTAATAGTGCTTATTAGCTGTGTGGCCCTGGGAAATTTAAGTTCTGTAAATTTACCTTTCTTTGTTGTAAATGGGGATAATAACTAGAAAATAAAATAGTGGTATAATGAATATAAGGCAGGACACATTCTGAACAGTCAATGAATGGTAGTTCCCCTGGTGGCCCTGCTCCACTGCTGTGTATGTATTGGGATGGGTGGAGGTGGATAAGGGAAGGCATCATGAAGGAAATAACATCTGAGATAAACCCTAAAGGAAAGATAGTCTTTTGAAGGCTGGAAATCAAGAAGTAAGTGGAGGAACAGCATGAACCAAAGCTGTGGAAGTAGGAAAGTACTGGAATGATTCAATGAATACTAGGTAGTCCCATTTTGCTAGAGTGTCAGCTTTTTTTACCTAAAGTACGATTCCCCACACCAGTAGGATCAGCATCACCTGGGAACATGTTAGGAAATCAGAACACAACCCAGACTTATTGACTTAAAATCTGCATTCTAACAAGATTCCAGGGGAACATGTGTGCACATTAAAGTTCAGGAAGTATTGAAGTAGAGCACAAGCTGGAGCATAGTAGGAGACAAGGCTCAGGATGGTGGGGCCTTATAAGGAAGGACTTGAATGCCTGACCAAGTAGTTTGGGGAGTCATTAAAAGTTGCTGTAGGATCACTGTCAATGAAAATCCACCTGTGACCTGTATCACACCTTGAAAAAGGTGACTTAAGCATCATTTTGGCTCTGAAAATTCTTATGCTCACCACCATTCAAGCAAGCTCCTTAGTAGAAGAGGACTTTAGCCCTTTTCTTTCTGATCACTTCCCCCTTCCCTTCGCTCACCCATTAATCTTTTACAGTTACCCTTGCTTCAGCTAAATCAGTTATACAGAATATTGAACCCTCAAAACTGACAAAGTAGGTTTCATTTGTTTGACATCAGCTAAGACCTGGAACTGAGAAATGTTCATTTGTTTTGGCTACTAACCCCTGTGGCTGGAGACTGATATTGCAGTCCAACTCTTTTTAGAAATTGTAAATATTATCTCAGAAGTAGCAGGTGGAATTGCTGGGTAGTGAGAGCTAAAAATGTGGAGTCAGAGGTTTTCAGGCCAGGACTGAGGAAGGAGGAGGGGCTCCCAAGGATGCATAAATCCTACAAAAGCACCTGCCAGCACATCAAGGGCTTGGCTATTATTCTAACCCCTCACTTCAAGAGTTTTGAATTAAAAACTAATTTGGAGACCTTCTTTACCATGGAGTTCCATATCTGATTTTAAACTAAAGTCAATTGGAAAATAGGACTCGGGTTACAGAAATTTGTTTTATACACAAATTAGCTATAAAGTTCCTTTTGCCAAAAACTGACATTCTTTTTTTCAACATGAATGTCTGTCTGGAGATTGCTGCCTTGAACTGAATTTACCAGATTTCTCAGGACCTGACCATTTTCTTTTAAAGAGAACTAATCCAGAGTCGAATTGTGTTTCTTTGTTCTAAGGTTGAACCACCTTAAGTCTGTGGGCTGCAGCTGAAAATAAGAAGTGACAGGGACCCACAGGGTCACGTTTTGGTGCTGTAACCTGGGGCAATCATTAAACATGTTAGATTGCATCATGAAGGTTAGTCCTAATTTGACCTGATAGTAGAAAGCTCTGGAAAGTGAATTGTGGCAGTAACTATTACAGCAGCTGGGCACAAAGAGATCATTGATCTTTCACAAGAATCATGAAAATTCTTCAGTGTTTTCCTCAAAGCCCAGGAATCATTTGTGTCTGTATGGCAGACATCATTGCATGTGAACTCCTTGACCTGTAGGTTGGAGGATTCATTGGGAACCACACTTCATTCTGAGATGTTTAATCCCCTGGTTCCATTGGTTAATAAATGTCATTCTCCAATGACCCCATCCTCACCCTTCCCCAATATGCATACTTTCTATAGTGGCCTCATGTGGGTTATAAAGTCAGAGAATGTATTTTGACATGACATGAAATAACAGCTAGTCAGCTGTCTAAACCAGTCAACCTGGTTTTAGATGAGATTACATTACCACATGGACTTTAACTGTGAACGTAAGATACGGAAGTAGCAGAATTCTATAACACTAATGTTTATTATCTATTTTACTTTAACAATTCGTGCTTCCTTTTAGACAAACTATATCTTTTGGGATTAGGCGATGAGGGGACAAGATGGGAGGAGAAATGAATGAGCAAGGATCAAAGTTTTATTAAATTTATCCTCAGGAATAAAAGGGCAAATACTATAAGGAAATATATAAGACTTGAGAACATTTCTTTGTTCTGTTAATTGTTGGTGACTCCCTCATTTGTTTTTCTTGCAGTGATTATCAATAGAGTCCTTAAAAAGTTAGACGTCCCATGTGCTCATTTTAGGGACAATAAGCAAGTTAACAATTGAACAAAATGTATCCTACTTCACAAGCGGTCTTGGGGAGATGAAAGGAACCCTCAAAATAGAGTAAGTGGTAGTTTTAAAAAAGGTAAGGAAAGCAAGCTGAATCCCTAGGAGCATAGCAAGGAATGGTCCCCAGGCTAAGAACTAACCCCTGGACTTAGGCCTGTCCTGAATTCTATAGATAAGATTCCTGCTTTGCATAGAAGAGTGAACTAAATAACCTCAAGAGTTTCTTCCTAGGGAATTTCCTGGTGGTCCAGTGGTTAGGACTCCATGCTTTCACTGCTATGGGCTGCATGGCACAGAAAAAAAAAAGTTTCTTCCTAATCTAATATTTTCCTAATATCTTCCTTATCTAATAGTTCCATCATGTCTAGTAGAAAAATGGTAGAAATAGCTTCCATAAGAGATTTAAAGGTAAATTCTGTAGTTTGGGTGAGAATTAAAATATCATAATTGCTAATATTTTATATTCAAGTCATAATTGAAATTTCTGCAATAAGAATTCTTGAAATTAAAGTGGTGGTGGTTTTCCTTTTATAATTTAGGTAGGTTTTTTTTTTTTTTCCCCAGTATGCGGGCCTCTCACTGTTGTGGCCTCTCCCGTTGCGGAGCACAGGCTCCGGACGCTCAGGCACAGCGGCCATGGCTCACGGGCCCAGCCGCTCCACGGCATGTGGGATCTTCCCGGCCCTGGGCATGAACCCGTGTCTCCTGCATCGGCAGGCGGACTCTCAACCACTGCGCCACCAGGGAAGCCCAGAATTTAGGTAGTTTTAATGGGGCTATTTTACTTAAAATAGCACTCTCAATGTGGACCACATATACATGACACAGAAAAGATCCTATAAGTACCTACTGATTTACTGGTTGATTTAGTGCTGTCTTAAAGGAGGAATGAAACAATACAATAAAAGTAGCTGGGAAGCACTAGTGTCATCGAATTTTGCTATGTCTATAGCTCTTGTTTTCAAACTACAAATCTTTGGGGACTGTATTGGGTCTTAGATAATATAAAATGTGGATTGGTATTCAATGCATCAGCTTTACTGAGTGGGATGTCTCCCTCTCCTTGATATGAGGTCTTTTTCTATAAGAAACAAGGCCTGAAATGGTGTGTTGAATTATCAAGATTTTCATATATTTGGATCATTTATGAGGTGGATACATAGAAAGTACTTGAAATCTCGGTCTTATTCAGTGCCAAACAAAAATCTGTACGTTAGTACAGGGAGCAAAATACCTAAAGCCCTAAAGTTACCATCTGGGACTAAGTAAAAGAGAAGAACAATTATAGCCAAATGTCTATAACTGAATACATTTAATTCATCAGATTTTGTTCCTGGACTCCTTCAACTTTTAGAAAACAGTACAAACAGCAATAAAAAGGTTCAATGATGAAAGTAGGGTATATCCTTGGATAAAGGCAAATTCAGACCAATCTCCTCACATTGTACATCAAAAATTCTAGAAATTAGAAATGGAAATTTGCAGTTAATATTTATTGAGCATCTGCTATATGCCAGATGTGATGCAGAATGTTCTACATATGTGATCTCACTTAATCCTTTTAACAGTCCCATGAGTTAGGTACTGTTATCAGCCTCCTTTTACAGATCACAGCTCTGAAGCTCTGTAATATCCTCAGTCATCACCTTAATAAGGCAGAAAAATGGACTAATATATTATTGTAAAATTCTCAAATGCAAAAGAAAAAAAATTTCTGATTAACCATTATTAATCAGAACCTCCTAATCCCTGAGCATTCCTTTTGATCAAGATTTTACCATCCTGCAGTATAGTACTCAAATGATGGAGATGCATTTGAAATCTAATTATTTTAAGTAATGTTGATATAATTAGCATCAGAACTTTTGTCATTAATTCTTTATTCTAACTACATGAGTTAATAGAATGCATCACCTACTTCCACCCTATTGAGAATTAATTCATTCAACACTCACTATGTGCCAGGCATGGTGCTAGGCACCAGGGATACAGTTTGGGGAGAGAGAGAGAGAGAGAGAGAGAGGTCCTCCTTAGAAGAGCTGCTTACAAACTTCAAACTTATAGGGGAAAAGTTTGTTTTAATTCACTTTGAATATATATATTTTTGCTTATCTTTACAACAGCTCTGTGCAGTGTTATCATCCCCCTTTTACACATTATGAAACCAAGACTAAGGGCGATTACATGAATTGCCAGAAACTACCCAGATAGTAAAGGACAGATCCAGGATTAGAACCCTGATCTGTCAGGCTTTGAAGCACATATTGTTTCCACTATGCTATTCCATCTTCCATGGAACTTTTTTTGGTCAGTCTGATATTGCAGGTAGAAATACCAAGAAAAGTTTTGGAATAGTACACTAATCACATTTGACTCTGTGACTACTCAGGTGCAAGAAACATCTTCATTTGTAAGTTATATAAAAATCTAGTCTTCTTTGAAAATAGTCTTGGTCATGATCTGAATGTTTTCTAATACATAGTGATCAGTGTTTGTTTCTTTAGTTCTAGTCATGGTAGGGACTTAATAAGACATGGATATGATACGGTGAATGGTTGACTTAAGATACAGAAGCAAGTTTTCATTCTTTCACTTACTCACTCAGATGATGTAAAGGAAAAATGTTTGACAGGTCCCAGAAAACATTTAATGGAGGTGTTCCTAGTGGAATCTGATTGCAGAAGAAATGGTATTTGTTATGTGGGCTGAAAACAGTATAGAGATATTTTTTTATTAAAAACAAGAATGTAAAGCCATTTTGTTAGAACCTTAGCATTCATTTTACTGAAACTTGATTGACCTTTAGCTGACTGGATTCCAAATTTTCATTGATATTTTACAGCATTACCTTAAGAGTTGTACAGCTGCAGGCCATAGAAAAATTGAGGGTTAAAGAGTGAGCCATAGCAGGCCAACTTGATTCCTCTTTTGATAGGATTAGAGGACCAGTAGATAAAAGGCTTAGGAGAGATCACCTAACTTTGGACTTTAACAAAGCTTTTCATTCCACATTTCATGAAGTTTTTTTTTAAACATCTTTATTGGAGTATAACTGCTTTACAATGGTGTGTTAGTTTCTGCTCTATAACAAAAGTGAATCAGCTATACATATATCCCCATATCTCCTCCCTCTTGCGTCTCCCTCCCACCCTCCCTATCCCACCCTTCTAGGTGGTCACAAAGCATCCAGCTGATCTCCCTGTGCTATGTGGCTGCTTCCCACTAGCTATCTATTTTACATTTGGAAGTATATATTAGTCCATGCCACTCTCTCACTTCATCCCAGCTTACCCTTTCCCCTCCCCATGTCCTCAAGTCCATTCTCTACATCTGCATCTTTATTCCTGTCCTGCCCCTAGGTTCTTCAGAACCTTTTTTCTTTTTTTTTAGATTCCATATATATGTTAGCATACGGTATTTGTTTTTCTATCTGACTTACTTCACTCTGTATGACAGTCTCTAGGTCCATCCATCTCACTACACATAACTCAATTTCGTTTCTTTTTATGGCTGAGTAATATTCCATTGTATATATGTGCCACATCTTCTTTATCCATTCATTGGTCGATGGACGCTTAGGTTGCTTCCATGTCCTGGCTATTGTAAATAGAGCTGCAATGAACATTGTAGTATATGACTCTTTTTGAATTATGGTTTTCTCAGGGTATATGCCCAGGAGTGGGATTGCTGGGTCATACGGTATTCATGAGGTTTTAATTGAAACACTTGAAATTCCAGATGCTGCTGCCAGAGGAGTAAGAAACTATCTCTGCTCATCCCTGGCTGAAACATATAAGACTTGGATAATAGAAAATGCCTTTTGCCATTTTATATGGTGCAGCAGCTACTAGTAAAGTGACCATGCTCTGGGATCATTTGAAGAAGATGGGATTAACACTACTCAAACTTGGGTTGTAAACTCCCCATCACTCCAATTACTAAATAACCCCCTTGAGAGTTCTATATCTTTTTTTTTTCCTTTTCTAGTTTGCTATGGAGTTATGGTTTTCTTTTTTGGAAGCCAACCTCTATATTATCGGTGGAAGTGACTTTGACAGCAGGGTAGTCTAATGATTACATCTGCATCAATTCAACAACCCTTGCAATGAAAGAATGGGGAAAATGTCAGGAGATAATCTAAAAAGTACATGGTCAAGCTTTTCAAAGGAAGAGTGGGTCCATCCATAGCCACATTTAAAGAGGGTCCTATCTCTTTAAGGGAGGAGGAGGTAGAAGATAATTGATAGCTTGTGGTCAAAAATGTTAATTTCCGGGAAACAGGAGGGATCTTACAAATGACAGTCATGGTCTTATAAGAGCCTATATTTTAATTCTGTATTTATCAACAAGAGCTGTAAAAAAGTGCAGAGGGCAACTGGCTTTAAGGAATTCACCTGTTACTCCTGGCCTCTTAAGATTTAGAGAGTTTTCCTTTAGTGGCTCATATAATAAAATCTGGAGACATCCCAGTCCTTAATGGAGTCTGGATTTTGGCTTTCTTTTTCTTCTTTAGGGTTGAACCAGCTGCCCTTTGACCCTGCCAACAACAACGAGCCCCTGCAGTTTGGCAGTACCAGTGGCCCTCTGGTCACAGAAGGCCTCATTGAGAATGGAGGGGAGTCAAGCAAGAAAAGAAAGAGAACAAATGCTCCTTCAGGTAAGCTAGGCGATAATCCATTCTCTTAGGCCAGTGCCACTGAGTCAACATTGTCCCAGAAACTAGTATGTAGTGGGCACTGTGCTATGATTTGTAGGAGCTACAGAAATGAGAAAGAGTCCCCTGCCCTCAAGGAACTCATGGTAGAATAGAGGGCAGAAAAAGCACATACTTGAATAACTCTAATAATAAGATAGAGTATCATCAGTGCTGTGGTAAATATGTAAAAGGGAAAAAAATGATGGGAGCCCAAACAGGGAAAGAGTTTAATTCAGCTTTAGGCATCCTGGAACATTTCACAGCAGAAGTGGCATTTGTAGCTGGCCCTTGAATGGGTAGACTTAAGACAAGAAGAGATGAGTAAAGAACATTTGGTTTAGGTATAAGGAATTACATGAGTGAATGATGTCACTATACATCTTTCTTTGTATGTACAAGTGGTGGCTACCCTCACTTGTACTCCTAATGTGGATAACTGCATACATTTGCATGTCCCCACCCCGCCCCTGTTTCCCCCAGTACACACTATGCCCACATGTGTTCTATGCCCTCATAGCTCTCTTAGAACAGCTGATGAACAGATTGTCCTAAATCCTGTATAACAGCCAACTGAATTTCTAGCCTCCCCTGCAATTCCCCCCATCCTTCGTGCTCCGTTGGCCCATTCTCATGTTAAATTTCTCCAGAGTGAGTGGGGAAACAATGGGAGAACCAGATCTTAACTGATCACTTAATATTTTAAAATTTCATCTCTTTGTTACTTGGCTATTCATTTGAAAATAGTATCCGTAGTCTATAGAGACTGATCTGAGATTTTAAGATGGGCCTAATAGACATGTGCTTGGGGTTTTTGGTTTTGTTTTGTTCTGTTTTTTATTATTACTTTTACATTCAGCTTATAAAATGGAGCATGTTTACAAACATACAACATCATACCTGACTCTTAGATCATAGGTCTTTCTGCTTATGAATCAAGATATTTATTAAATACAAGTTTGGAAAACAAAAATACAGTAGGTGGGGCTTCCCTGGTGGCGCAGTGGTTGAGAGTCCGCCTGCCGATGCAGGGGACACGGGTTTGTGACTTGGTCCAGGAAGATCCCACATGCCGCGGAGCGGCTGGGCCCATGAGCCATGGCCGCTGAGCCTGCACGTGCGGAGCCTGTGCTCTGCAATGGGAGAGGCCACAACAGTGAGAGGCCCGCGTACCACAAAAAAAAAAAAAAAAATACAGTAAGGTATTAGCTATCTGGAGCCCTCAATAAAAGTGTGATTTTTAGAGAGCTGTATTTTCTGGAGCATTGGAAAGGCATAGTATACAGCCAAGGAACTGGACTGAGTTGTAGTCCCAGCTCTCTCTCTGTCTGTGGCCTAGGGTGTGTTCCTTAACCTCTCTGACTTTCACTTCAACTGTAAAGTTAGAAATGGTACTAAAACTTCTTAGGTTTATTAGTAGAGTTAAATGAAATTATATAGGTAAAGGGCTTAGCTTGATATCTGTACACACTTCATCACTTAAAAAATCACTTAATAAATGTTGCTATTTTGTTGTTATTATTATTATATGATAATATTATGAACTTCATTGTTTTAAGCATCAATGCACTTCACTTTTTTAGGTTAACCATTATGAATACAAATTGTGTGTGTGTGTAAACTTATCTGTCTTTTTAAGGCATATATTCAACATAATCTAAACTTTGCTTGATCATTTAAAGGGGAAATTTTAGTCATTAGTCATTGTACTGCTCTATAATATTCTATTATAGTTTTCTGGGTCTACTAAGGAATATAGGCCTTTTAACTAAATTGTCCTAGACTGGTGGCTTTTTAGTTATTACAGCCACATCAGCCACATTTTATCCACGTCCTGTCTCCTTTCTGCAGTCTGCAGGCATTTCTAATTTCTCTCAGTGTCCCTTCATGTAACAGCCCTTTTTCTCCTTCTACTTATTTACAAACTTTAAAAAAAAACCCAAGCAAGATCTCCAAGTTGGTATGTCAACTTAGTATGTTAAGTAAGAGTTAAATCAACTGTGAGAGAACCTGCTATGGAGAGATATACAGGATTTAGGCATCAACTTTAAGACATCTATTTTGTCTGCTCTGAGGCCTTTTTTGATCACTTATTAGTTTTTCCACTGTGTTCATGGTAAGTGATGTGCTGGTTTAGAGTAATACCTCCTGAACATTGGTTAACTCATGAGGGTGGAGAAAGGGGGTATGTATAAATCTGAATTGTGAACCAACTTTAAAGAATTGCAATTTTATTTCTAATGAGCATATTCAGTGAGAGCAAAGTAACTGTTGCAGATATAGGATTTTAGCAGTAGATTATGTTAATCTATAATTAGCAGAATCAATTTGCATTCAAATAATGAATATGCCTAAGTTCTTAAAAAAACAGCATGTTCTTAAAAATAGGTGAACTAGGCCCCTGGCAGGCTAAATTAGCTCCCTTGTAATCTTTTCAACGCTATTTGCTTAGTGAACCCTTTCTTTGTAAGTAGTACAAAGGTAACTCCAGCCCAGGTTAAATTACCACAAATTCCAAATTAGTGTAGTCCAAATTAGTGTGGTCCAGATTAATGAGCTTTTACTATACAAGGAGTCTCATAATTGTTCAGCTGACAATCTTATGGTATTATAAATGGGCAGATTGTTTTATAAAGGTATTTTTTTCCTATGCAGTTCTAGACAAAAGGAAGAAGGAAGATATTTTGTGAGTAGGAACTTCCTTCTTCCTTTATCACCATTCCCTGCCTCTTGGTAAGGAGGAAAGCTAGGGTTAGAAGTCCTTACAGGAGCTACCAGCCATTTCAGTTGTAAGTTGAGATACTCATCCAGCCATTACATCACTCAACACTGTGACCCCTTTGAATCTAAACCATCTCTCTCCCTCTTCTGTCACTACAAATGATGGAAGGGTCTGTGCCTGCAGCTCCAGTTCCTATACATTCTATTCTTCTTCCTTTCTCACCCCTCCTTTCTCACCTTTTTCTACAAACTGCCTCTTACCTTTTATACAATAATTGGTCTCTTAAAGATCACCAGCGACCTCCAAATTGTCACAGTTAGTGGCCTTTTGACAGGTCTCAACTACCTTGACCTGTTTGCTTTATTTCATGCTGTTAACAACCTCCCCTTGCTTGAATTCTTTCTACTTCTGCTTTCTTTGGCAATACACTTTGCAGATTCCTCTTCCTTTTCTGACTCCTTCAAGCATTCTATCTCCTTTTCCTCCTACCTCCACTTTAAGTGAGGGTATTATTATCCACATTTATAGGTGAAAAAATAAAGGATAAATAAACTTACCCAAGGGTGAACATTTAGCAAGTGGTTTAACTAGGCATCCAACTCCAAAGCCTTTCTCTAACTACTCTCCCAGAATTACTATGTCTGTAGATGTTAGGAATCTGGACCCATTATTAAAATGCATATTAAGCATTGCTGGCACACTAGGGAAAGCTGTGTTTGTGTGAGAGTAGGGCAAGCAGAGCTTGGATTTGATCATCTCTAGGATCCCTTCAAACTGTGAGATCCCATGGTTCCTTCTTTTCAGCTTTCTTTTCTGCTACTCTCAACATGTCTTCTATTTCAGCCAAGGTTGTCTGCTACCTCTCTCCAAATAGGCACTGGGCCTGCCTACTTCAGGACCTTGCTCATGCCATTTCCTTTGCCTAGCATGCTCGTCATCTTCTTTCACATGTCAAAATCCTATCCAGTTGAGAGCACCTAGTACAAGTCCTACCTTCTCCAGGAAGCCTTCTGGATCATCCCAGTTAGAATTGTTCACTTGTACCTCTGAAACCCCTTGGTTGTTATATTCATATGAATCACTTGACACTGATTATAGACCACCTTGAACTATTGGCTATCTGTTCATAGTAATATGTCTTAACCTTTCAACTTAGTCATCAGCCCCTGATTGGAAGGGCCCCTGATTCATGTCTTTGGCAGAGATACGGTGTCTTGCATACAATAGATGTTCAAGAAATATTTGTTGATTGATCACGTATCTGGCTGAAGAATTGCTTTCCCTTTGCCTTAATATTCTCTATTATTCTCTTGTCACTCCCAGGGTGGAGCTGTGCACAAAACTGGGCACTCGGTATCTAATGTTGATCAACTGACTGCCTCACTTGTCCCTAAAGGTCAGACTCCAGACATTTGTGAGATTATATCCCTAGAGCAACCACACATCAAATCTGGGAGCTTGTGAAACAAATACCTGGCCCTAATGGAATCTCTTCTTCTTAACTAGATGAAATTTCATGAGTGTCCAAGGGAAACTGATAGGTGGAATTGGGTGTCCTGTCCCAGCTCCCCTGTGAAGGAGATCCGTAACCTGGATTAGATATTACTGCAATATTTGGCCATAAACTCTTGCTATGTGGATCTGGCTGCTTTGTGGCTTTTATCTTAAGGTGAGCTCAGAATTCTTCAATGTGTTTGCCCTCAAATTTCACCTTTTCCCCCATGGAAATGTTTCCTTGGTGGTGCTGCAGCTGCACAAATTGTTTAAGATTGTGGTTAGTCCACTTATTCTCATGATGCTCTATGACCAAAGAGTAGAAGATTTTTAAGCCCTTGTCAAATCATAGTGCCAAGTTCCTGTCCAGAAGATACCAGTTGTCTCCTGGTTTGAGATCCACCTGGATTTGTAGAAACAGATACCAACCCTCTTCTAAAATACTTCCACTAAAGTGGAAGAATCCATGAGTCAGCAAGGCCAACCAGATGCTGACTAAGACCAAATGCACTGTTTTAAGCACCAACATCATGGTACACTGGCATTCTAAGAAGGTGCCAGCTCATTGGAAGAGTGGGCAACTAACCTGGGGATAATTATGATACCACAATGATCATCCAGATGTGGACATAGTCCTATTTCTATTGTCTTCTCTCATAGCTCTGCATTGAAAGGTAGGTTTGCATTTAATTATGTGATGCCTAATACTAAGCAGTTTTGCCAAAGTTGATGTGAATAATGAATAACTCAGTATGAAAAGAGGGATTTTCAACCATTTTCCATTTGCAATAATGATTGAACCCCAAGAGTTCAGGTTCTCCAGGAAGACCCTTCAATTCAATAAGAATTTGCATCACTATTGTGATTCTTTCTTTCTCTTAACATATTTTCATATTCATTTCATTTTACAGATGAGGTACTAATAACCAGAGAGGAGAAATAACTTTGACTGAGGTGGAATAGCATCACCAGAAATGTTAGGATATGATAAGGACCTCCAGATAATATCTAAACTTGATCATGGGCCCCTAACTCAGTTCTCAAGGTTTCTTTTAGAATTTCTGGAAGTCAGAATGAGACTTGACAATATGAAAGACAGTGAACAGTCTCAGCACTGCCAAGACTAAATTAACAAGAGGAAGTAGGCCTGCAAAGCAGCAAGGAGAGGTTCAGTCAGACATAAGGAAGAACTATATTGGAATGAGTTATCAGGGGAAGTTGTTTAAGCCTGCTTGGAAAAGAAATATAAAAATGAGATGAACACTCATCTGCCTGGGAGTACTTTTGTTTCCTTTCTTACCTAGAAGAGGGGCAATGAACCAGGAAACTTTTTTATGACACTTACAGCCCTTTGATTTACCTTAGACTCACAGGGCTGAGACTTTTATTTCACGTGTACTTTGAAGTCCACAAATGAAAGCATTGATTGTTTTTAAAGAGAGAAAAGGCCACCGTTTTATATCTTGGTGTGTGGTATTTCTAGCATGTCAGCTGAATTATTATATTGCCAAAGGCAAGAAGAGCCTATTGTTCCTTCAGATGGAATTAAATGAGAAAATGAGTAGACTAATAGCCCTACTCAGTTTCTTTAGTCCTTTGGACATTTTTATCTGATTACAGTTTCAAAAAAATAAAACCTTATCTTGATAATGAGACGATCAAAAAAGTAAGCTGACTTCTTTCTTTCTCAGTTCTGATAGAAACTCAGTGTGAAATTTTTTATCTTAAAGGACTGTCAGGGGGAGGGGAGATTGAGGGTGGCATGGAAGAGGCAAGATAGAAAAATGCAAATATGTCTCTCTTAAGTTGCTCCAACCATTGGAATAACGTTGGAATGATCTTGTGACTTCATTGTACCTCATAAGTTCTTCTCTCACAGATGTGAAGTGTGAGTCAGCCTCATGTGTTGTTAATATAGAGGCAAGTGGAAGATGTTGAATCATAATATTTTAGAGTTGGAGGCAATCTTGTCTAACTCCATCATTTTCACAAATGAAGCAGCTGAAAGCCAGAGAAGGGACTTTTCTAAAGTCACATGATTAATTAGTAGCAAAGCTAGAAATGATTATTACCAAATCTTTATAATCATTTCAAGTTGGCTAGGACTGTGGCATGTGATTGATTCATTTGTATTGCAGAAAGTATATCTATAACCTAGAGGAGCTGGGTTCCCCCATGCTAGTAGTATTACATGATCTATAGCAAGCTAACCCAGTGGTGTATGAGGTCCCATATCTGTTCTGTCTGCCACACAGGGGAGGGCCCTTTGATCTCAAACTAGAAAAGGAGTTTGAGTCTGGGAAACACCTATGAGGGAATTGCTTTTATAGAGCTGAACTCCAGCAGCTCAGCAAATCACAGAAGAAACTCTTTGTGACACCTGCTTACTTGGCAGGGGACAGTTTGTGTCCCCCATCCCAGCCTACCCTAAGGCCACTCCATCCAAATAGGAAAAAATGTTATAATCATGTTTTATCTGTTATTTAAACTTTGTTGCATAATTTTGTCTAGAGGATCTTTTTTTTAAAACATCTTTATTGGAGTATAATTGCTTTACAATGGTGTGTTAGTTTCTGCTTTATAACAAAGTGAATCAGTTATACATATACATATGTCCCATATCTCTTCCCTCTTGCATCTCCCTCCCTCCCACCCTCCCTATCCCACCCCTCTAGGTGGTCACCAAGCACCAAGCTGATCTCCCTGTGCTATGCGGCTGCTCCCCACTAGCTCTCTATTTTACGTTTGGTAGTGTGTATATGTCCATGCCACTCTCTCACTTTGTCCCAGCTTACCCTTCCCCCTCCCCATATCCTCAAGTCCATTCTCTAGTAGGTCTGCATCTTTATTCCCATCCTGCCCCTAGGTTCTTCATGACTTTTTTTTTAACAGAGTGAAGTAAGTCAGAAAGAGAAAAACAAATACCGTATGCTAACACATATATATGGAATCTAGAGGATCTCTTTCAATTTCTCAATTTTTAGGTAAAGACTTGCCTGATAAAAATCAGTTTTAGGGCAGTACAACTCAATTTCACAGTAAAAAGATTCTTAGATTTGGGGAGGTTGCTTTCTTCTCCTGTTAGCTTAGTAAAGTTATCAAAGCAACTGTTATTCTTGACTCTGAGGCCTATAAGGGCCTCCCTGGCCTCAGTAAGAGAAAGACGCATACTCAGACATGTAGTGAAAAGAATACTGAAGACTGATTTTAGTACTTGATTTGCCACTTGTTATTAGTATTTTGACCCTGGGCAAATCACAGAAGCCTTTTTTTTTTTTTTTACATCTTTATTGGAGTATAATTTATTGACAATGGTGTGTTAGTTTCTGCTTTATAACAAAATGAATCAGTTATACATATACATATGTTCCCATATCCCCTCCCTCTTGCGTCTCCCTCCCACCCTCCCTATCCCACCCCTCCAGGCGGTCACAAAGCACCGAGCCGATCTCCCTGTGCTATGCGGCTGCTTCCCACTAGCTATCTACCTTACGTTTGGCAGTGTATATATGTCCATGCTTCTCTTTCGCTTTGTCACAGCTTACCCTTCTCCCTCCCCGTATCCTCAAGTCCATTCTCTAGTAGGTCTGTGTCTTTATTCCTGTCTTACCCCTGTGTTCTTCAGGACATTTTTTTTTCTTGAATTCCATATATGTGTGTCAGCATACAGTATTTGTCTTTCTCTTTCTGACTTACTTCACTCTGTATGACAGGCTCTAGGTCCATCCACCTCATTACAAATAGTTCAATTTCGTTTCTTTTTATGGCTGAGTAATATTCCATTATATATATGTGCCACATCTTCTTTATCCATTCATCCAATGATGGGCACTTAGGTTGTTTCCATCTCCGGGCTATTGTAAATAGGGCTGCTATGAACATTTTGGTACATGACTCTTTTTGAATTATGGTTTTCTCAGGGTATATGCCCAGTAGTGGGATTGCTGGGTCATATGGTAGTTCTATTTGTAGTTTTTTAAGGAACCTCCACACTGTTCTCCATAGTGGCTGTACCAATTCACATTCCCACCAGCAGTGCAAGAGGGTTCCCTTTTTTCCACACCCTCTCCAGCATTTATTGTTTCTAGATTTTTTGATGATGGCCATTCTGACTGGTGTGAGATGATATCTCATTGTAGTTTTGATTTGCATTTCTCTAATGAGTAAAGATGTTGCGCATCCTTTCATGTGTTTGTTGGCAGTCTGTATATCTTCTTTGGAGAAATGTCTATTTAGGTCTTCTGCCCATTTTTGGATTGGGTTGTTTGTTTTTTTGTTATTGAGCTGCATGAGCTGCTTATAAATTTTGGAGATTAATCCTTTGTCAGTTGCTTCATTTACAAATATTTTCTCCCATTCTAAGGGTTGTCTTTTGGTCTTGTTTATGGTTTCCTTTGCCGTGCAAAAGCTTTTAAGTTTCATTAGGTCCCATGTGTTTATTTTTGTCTTTATTTCCATTTCTCTAGGAGGTAGGTGGAAAAGGATCTTACTTTGATTTATGTCATAGAGTGTTCTGCCTATGTTTTCCTCTAAGAGTTTGATAGTGTCTGGCCTTACATTTAGGTCTTTAATCCATTTTGAGCTTATTTTTGTGTATGGTGTTAGGGAGTGATCTAATCTCATACTTTTATATATACCTGTCCAGTCTTCACAGCACCACTTACTGAAGAGACTGTCCTTTCTCCACTGTACATTCCTGCCTCCTTTATCAAAGATAAGGTGACCATATGTGCGTGGGTTTATCTCTGGGCTTTCTATCCTGTTCCATTGATCTATCTTTCTGTTTTTGTGCCAGTACCATACTGTCTTGATTACTGAAGCTTTGTAGTATAGTCTGAAGTCAGGGAGCCTGATTCCTCCAGCTCCATTTTTCGTTCTCAAGATTGCTTTGGCTATTCAGGGTCTTTTGTGTTTCCATACAAATTGTGAATTTTTTTGTTCTAGTTCTGTGAAAAATGCCAGTGGTAGTTTGATAGGGATTGCATTGAATCTGTAGATTGCTTTGGGTAGTAGAGTCATTTTCACAATGTTGATTCTTCCAATCCAAGAACATGGTATATCTTTCCATCTATTTGTATCATCTTGAATTTCTTTCATCAGTGTCTTATAATTTTCTGCATACAGGTCTTTTGTCTCCTTAGGTAGGTTTATTCCTAGATATTTTATTCTTTTTGTTGCAGTGGTAAATGGGAGTGTTTTCTTAATTTCACTTTCAGATTTTTCATCATTAGTATATAGGAATGCCAGATATTTCTGTGCATTAATTTTGTATCCTGCTACTTTACCAAATTCATTGATTAGCTCTAGTAGTATCCTGGTAGCATCTTTAGGATGCTCTATGTATAGTGTCATGTCATCTGCAAACAGTGACAACTTTACTTCTTCTTTTCCGATTTGGATTCCTTTTATTTCCTTTTCTTCTCTGATTGCTGTGGCTAAAACTTCCAAAACTATGTTGAATAAGAGTGGTGAGGGTGGGCAGCCTTGTCTTGTTCCTGATCTTAGTGGAAATGGTTTCAGTTTTTCACCATTGAGGACGATGTTGGCTGTGGGTTTGTCATATATGGCCTTTATTATGTTGAGGAAAGTTCCCTCCATGCCTACTTTCTGCATGGTTTTTATCATAAATGGGTGTTGAATTTTGTCGAAAGCTTTCTCTGCATCTATTGAGATGATCATATGGTTTTTCTCCTTCAATTTGTTAATATGGTGTATCACGTTGATTGATTTGCGTATATTGAAGAATCCTTGCATTCCTGGAAGAAACCCCACTTGATCATGGTGTATGATCTTTTTAATGTGCTGTTGGATTCTGTTTGCTAGTATTTTGTTGAGGATTTTTGCATCTATGTTCATCAGTGATATTGGCCTGTAGTTTTCTTTCTTTGTGACATCCTTGTCTGGTTTTGGTATCAGGGTGATGGTGGCCTCGTAGAATGAGTTTGGGAGTGTTCCTCCCTCTGCTATATTTTGGAAGAGTTTGAGAAGGATAGGTGTTAGCTCTTCTCTAAATGTTTGATAGAATTTGCCTGTGAAGCCATCCGGTCCTGGGCTTTTGTTTGTTGGAAGATTTTTAATCACAGTTTCAATTTCAGTGCTTGTGATTGGTCTGTTCATATTTTCTATTTCTTCTGATTCAGTCTTGGCAGGTTATGCATTTCTAAGAATTTGTCCATTTCTTCCAGGTTGTCCATTGTATTGACATAGAGTTGCTTGTAGTAATCTCTCATGATCTTTTGTATTCCTGCAGTGTCAGTTGTTACTTCTCCTTTTTCATTTCTAATTCTATTGATTTGAGTCTTCTCCCTTTTTTTCTTGATGAGTCTGGCTAATGGTTTATCAATTTTGTTTATCTTCTCAAAGAACCAGCTTTTAGTTTTATTGATCTTTGCTATCATTTCCTTCCTTTCTTTTTCATTTATTTCTGATCTGATTTTTATGATTTCTTTCCTTCTGCTAACTTTGGGGTGTTTTTGTTCTTCTTTCTCTAATTGCTTTATGTGCAAGGTTAGGTTGTTTATTCGAGATGTTTCCTGTTTCTTAAGGTGGGATTGTATTGCTATAAACTTCCCTCTTAGAACTGCTTTTGCTGCATCCCATAGGTTTTGGGTCGTCGTGTCTCCATTGTCATTTGTTTCTAGGTATTTTTTGATTTCCTCTTTGATTTCTTCAGTGATCACTTCGTTCTTAAGTAGTGTATTGTTTAGCCTCCATGTGTTTGTATTTTTTACAGATCTTCTCCTGTAATTGATATCTAGTCTCATAGCACTGTGGTCGGAAAAGATACTTGATAAAATTTCAATTTTCTTAAATTTACCAAGGCTTGATTTGTGACCCAAGATATGATCTATCCTGGAGAATGTTCCATGAGCACTTGAGAAAAATGTGTATTCTGTTGTTTTTGGATGGAATGTCCTATAAATATCAATTAAGTCCATCTTGTTTAATGTATCATTCAAAGCTTGTGTTTCCTTATTTATTTTCATATTGGGTGATCTGTCCATTGGTGAAAGTGGGGTGTTAAAGTCCCCTACTATGAATGTGTTACTGTTGATTTCCCCATTTATGGCTGTTAGTATTTGCCTTATGTACTGAGGTGCTCCTATGTTGGGTGCATAAATATTTACAATTGTTACATCTTCTGCTTGGATTGATCCCTTGATCATTATATAGTGTCCTTCTTTGTCTCTTCTAGTAGTCTTTATTTTAAAGTCTATTTTGTCTGATATGAGAATTGCTACTCCAGCTTTCTTTTGGTTTCCATTTGCATGGAATATCTTTTTCCATCCCCTTGCTTTCAGTCTGTATGTGTCTCTAGGTTTGAAGTGGGTCTCTTGTAGACAGCATATATATGGGTCTTGTTTTTGTATCCATTCAGCCAATCTGTGTCTTTTGGTGGGAGCATTTAGTCCAGTTACATTTAAGGTAGTTATCGCTATGTATGTTCCTATTCCCATTTTCTTAATTGTTTTGGGTTCGTTATTGTAGGTCTTTTCCTTCTGTTGTATTTCTTGCCTAGAGAAGTTCCTTTAGCATTTGTTGTAAAGCTGGTTTGGTGGTGCTGAACTCTCTCAGCTTTTGCTTGTCTGTAAAGGTTTTAATTTCTCCATCAAATCTGAATGAGATCCTTGCTGGGTAGAGTAATCTTGGTTGCAGGTTTTTCTCCTTCATCACTTTTTATATGTGCTGCCAGTCCCTTCTGGCTTTCAGAGTTTCTGCTGAAAGATCAGCTGTTAACCTTATGGGGATTCCCTTGTGTGTTATTTGTTGTTTTTCCCTTGCTGCTTTTAGTATGTTTTCTTTGTATTTAATTTTTGACAGTTTGATTAATATGTGTCTTGGCGTATTTCTCCTTGGATTTATCCTCTTTGGGACTCTCTGTACCTCCTGGACTTGACGGACTATTTCCTTTCCCATATTAGGGAAGTTTTCAACTATAATCTCTTCAAATATTTTCTCAGTCCCTTTCTTTTTCTCTTCTTCTTCTGGAACCCCTATAATTCGAATGTTGGTGCGTTTAATGTTGTCCCAGAGGTCTCTGAGACTGTCCTCAGTTCTTTTCATTCTTTTTTCTTTCTTCTGCTCTGCAGTAGTTATTTCCACTGTTTTATCTTCCAGGTCACTTATCCGTTCTTCTGCCTCAGTTATTCTGCTCTTGATCCCATCTAGAGTATTTTTCATTTCATTTATTGTGTTTTTAATTGTTGCTTGATTCATCTTTAGTTCTTCTAGGTCCTTGTTAGCTGTTTCTTGCATTTTGTCTATTCTATTTCCAAGATTTTGGATCATCTTTACTATCATTATTCTGAATTCCTTTTCAGGTAGACTGCCTATTTCCTCTTCATTTGTTAGATCTGGTGGGTTTTTATCTTGCTCCTTCTCCTGCTTTGTGTTTTTCTGTCTTCTCATTTTGCTTAGCTTACTGTGTTTGGAGTCTCCTTTTTGCAGGCTGCAGATTCGTAGTTCCCGTTGTTTTTGGTGTCTGTCCCCCGTGGCTAAGGTTGGTTTAGTGGGTTGTGTAGTCTTCCTGGTGGAGGGGACTAGTGCCTGTGTTCTGGTGGATGAGGCTGGATCTTGTCTTTCTGGTGGGCAGGTCCACGTCTGGTGGTGTGTTTTGGGGTGTCTGTGGACTTTTTATGATTTTTGGCAGCCTCTCTGCTAATGGGTGGGGTTGTGTTCCTGTCTTGCTAGTTTTTTGGCATAGGGTGTCCAGCACTGTAGCTTGTTGGTCGTTGAGTGAAGCTGGGTGTTGGTGTTGAGATGGAGATCTCTGGAAGATTTTCGCTGTTTGATATTATTTGGAGCTGGGAGGTCTCTTGTGGACCAGTGTCCTGAAGTTGGCTCTCCCACCTCAGAGGCACAGCACTGACTCCTGGCTCCTCAGTTTGGGATGATTCGTTGTCTATTCATGTATTCCACAGATGCAGGGTACATCAAGTTGATTGTGGAGGTTTAATCCGCTGCTCCTGAGGCTGCTGCGAGAGATTTCACTTTCTCTTCTTTGTTCTCACAGCTCCCAGGTCTCAGCTTTGGATTTGGCGCCGCCTCTGCGTGTAGGTTGCCGGAGGGCGTCTGTTCTTCGCTCAGACAGGACAGGGTTAAAGGAGCAGCCGCTTCGGGGACTCTGGCTCACTCAGGCCGGCGGGGAGGGAGGGACACGGAGTGCGGGGTGAGCCTGCAGCGGCAGAGGCCGGCGTGATGTTGCACCAGCCCGAGGCGTGCCGTGCGTTCTCCCAGGGATGCCGTCCCTGGATCCCGGGACCCCAGCAGTGACGGGCTGCACAGGCTCCCCGGAAGGGGAGCGTGGACAGTGACCTGCGCTCGCACACAGGCCTCGTGGCAGCGGCTGCAGCCCCAGCGTCCCACGCCCGTCTCTGGGGTCCGCGCTTTCAGCCACGGCTCGCGGCCGTCTCTGGAGCTCCTTTAAGCAGCGCTCTTAATCCCCTCTCCTCGAGCACCAGGAAACAAAGAGGGAAGAAAAAGTCTCTTGCCTCTTCGGCAGGTCCAGACTTTTTCCCAGACTCCCTCCCGTCTAGCTGTGGTGCATTAGCCCCTTCAGGCTGTGTTCACGCTGCCAACCCCAGTCCTCTCCCTGCGCTCTGACTGAAGTCCGAGCCTCAGCTCCCAGCGCCGCCTGCCCCAGCAGGTGAGCAGACAAGCCTCTCAGGCTGGTGAGTGCTGGTTGGCACCGATTCTCTGTGTGGGAATCTCTCCGCTTTGCCCTACCCAGGTACGTGGGGAGTTTCTTGCCTTTTGGGAGGTCTGAGGTCTTCTGCCAGCATTCAGTAGGTGTTCTGTAGGAGTTGAGAAGCCTTTTTTTTAAGCTTCAGTTTCCACATCTGTTAAAAGGGGAAAGAGTTTTGAAAACTGTCAGATACTACTCTTATAGTTGCTGCTGCTGCTTGTTAGGTTTGAGAATGTGAGTGCTTTTCTCCTTCCAATTCTGAGTCAAACTGAGAACAAACACAAAAAACCATGTGAGGAACAAAATATAATGTCAGCCTTATTATAAGTAAAACTGGATTGAAGAACGTGGCTTGAGCCTAAGGCCTAATGAAGCTTCCTACCATCTCCAGCTCCAAATCTATGTGTTGATACCCACTGATAGGGAAGATTGAGTCTGCAGAACAGACCACTTACCCTGCCAGTGTCATTGAGAGTGATGGCCTGTGTCACAATTCAGTGGAAGCTAGAACTTAAGAGCAAGGTGGGCCTGTGCTCTTAAGGAAAACAGTACCTGTGCCCTGACTAAGCTCTGCTCACTTTATAAGAGAGAAAGGGTCATGTCAACTTGAGGACATTCTGACCCAAGAGCCAGAATGCAGAGGTTAAGTCAGGAATGAGCACTTATTTTTATTCTAATCTTACAAATCAGATAAGTCGATGCTCCTGCTGTGCCAAGGAGTAAGCAGGGGTGGAGAGAAAGCCCAGAGAAGTTTCTGTTAGTACTCTCTGTCCTCTCTCACAAGTAGAATGGATGTTCCCTCCTCCCCATGGAATGGTACAATTGTGAAGATAACCCCCACCATCCTAACATTGCTGTTTATTTGCAGATAAATATGACTTTGGATTTTTCTATCCTTAGAATTTTTTTTTAACCAGGGGAAACTAGCAATGATGGTCCATTGAGGGTACAAACAAATAGGGTTGTTCTAGAACCATGTGTTACGTTTAGATTTTTACTTCTCCATGTATAAAGTGAAGACAAATTCCAGATGGAACTCAATTTTATATCATCTGATTTTGCCTCAGAGTAGTACTTTACAGTGAGGAGATTTCATTTTCATGAACTTCAAACACAGACACCTTTGCTGCCATTTTAGCATTGTCATTCCACATGTGATTGCAAACTCTACAAGTATTCCTTTCTCTTCTATGACACCAGAGTATAATAATTAAAATACTTTATTACTATTTCTACTACTGTGCCAGACACTGTTCTAAGTATTTCAAATGTGTTAACTTATTCGACTTTCATGGCAACTCTATGATTATCCTCATTTTACTGTTAAGGAAACTTAAATACAGAGAAGTTAAATAATTTGTCCAAATAGTAAGTAGAGGAGATAAGATCCAAACCCAGGCAGGATAGCTCTAAAATTATTGTCAAAAATCAGTTGAATCAGAATGGAAATTGAGGAAGAGCCGGGCATCAATGTTCTTTAAAAGCACTGCAACTGATTCCAATATGCAGTCAGGCTTAAGGACCAGCTCAGCTACCCATACTGCATCACAGCAACTAGGTGTACCTAGACCACTGTGGTTCAGAATGTTGGACATTTGTAGTGCAGTAGTCCCCCCTTTTCCATAGGGTGTATGTTCCAAGATTCCCCAATGGATGCCTGAAACTGTGGATAGTAGCAATCCCTATATATACTATGTTTTTCCCTATACATGCATACTTATGATAAAGTTTAATTTATAAATTAGGCACAGTAAGAGAATATCCGAACTGCCAGAATCACTACTCTTGCACTTTGCGGCCATTATTACGTAAGATAAGGGTTACTTGAACACAAACACTGCTGATACCATGACAGTTGACCTGATAACCTAGGCAGCTGAGTGACTTACAGGTGGGATGCACTGGACAAAGGGATGATTCGTGTCCCAGGTGGGACAGAGCAGGACAGTGTGAAGTTTCATCACGCTACTCAGAACAGGATGCAATTTAAAACTTATGAATTGTTTATTTCTGGAACATTCCATTGAATATTTTTTGGACCGCGGTTGACCTTGGGTAACTGACACCACAGAAAGCAAAACCCTGGATACTGTATTCTATGATAAAGTATGTCTAGAGTCTTCTGTTAAGAACTAAAGTGACAGTGATGCAGTAGACCAGAAGGTGACAAATAAAGTGGTTGTGTGTATGTTGACCACTCTAGCTATTTCAACACAGAAAGAAGTGACTGCCAAATTTGCAATTTTCTGTTTCTTTGCTCTGTTTCCTGGTATAAATTTACTATCTATTGAAATAAAAATCCATATTGATGAAATTCCCTCTTGTAAGGGGTTGGGAGACAGTCTTGATTTTTTTTTCCAATCTCAATTTCCTTGATAATGTGAGCTGTTCAATTTAAGCCATGCAGGTTGTAGTATTTCTATTGAGCAATTGCTTGTGTAATAGAATTAACTTTAAAATATTTTGCTTCTCCTACATTTGAGTTTTAAGCAAAAGCAACTTTCACATGCAAGCTGTTTTATGGAATGTGCTGAGTGAGGGGTGACGAGAGTGGCACAGGAAGCCATTAGATGTGTCCAACTGCTCAAATGGAATGTGCTATTTTGCAGGGGAGACAGGTTTCAGCAAGTGGCATTCCCTAGCTACAGTCCGTTTCTTCTGAATATTTGATTCAATAACAATACAGGAGCAGCAGCTTTTATTAAATATTGATTGTATGCCAACCACTATAACCAAGTGTTTTACATATATTAACTCAAGCAAACTTCATAGCAAATCTATAAAATAGATACCATTTTCTCCTTTGTTTATAGACAACAAAACCGAAGCTTAGAAAACTTATGAAACTTTCCCAGGCTACAGCTAGTATATAGTAGAACAGGACTTAAAAAGAGGGAGGCAGGATACAATGGTTGTTAAGAGCACCTGCTCAGAACCCTGGCTCTGACCTTAGGCAAGTTATTGAAGCACAGTTATTGAAGTATTGAGCCTCAGTTTCCTCACCTATAATATAGAAATAATAATACCAAGTGTACAGGTTGTTTTGGGATTAAGTTCTTTTGTTCAAAGAATATTTATTGGGTATTAAGTGTGAAGCATTGTGGTAGTTTTTAAGAGTGCAGCTGTAAATAAGACGAACTCCAACCCTGGCCTTGTGATGCTCACTGTCTAGTAAGGAAGACAGTCATTAAGCAAATAATTACACAAATAATTATTTGTAATTATGCTGAGTGCTATCAAAGAGTGACTGCTTACAGTGAATACTCAGTAAATAAGAGCAAATATTTACTAAGTGGCCATTATGTGCTGGGCACTAAGCCAGGAAGAAATTGAGTGCAAATGCATAATTGGATGAAGAGTAAAGGCATTTTCATGGAATTTTATTTCAGATCAGGGTGAGGTTAATGAAGACCCCTTCATTCCTCCAGACAGGCAAGGAAACTTTGGAGGGAAGGAGGTGAAATTTCAGAAGATTCTTGGTTGAGTTTCCAGGGAAGAAGAGAGATCAAGTTAAGAATGTGCCTTCTTTCTCCAAAATTAGTTCCTGGAGATCATGCAAGTCATCTAATGTGAGGGGCATCCTCAGCCTGAGTGGCCTTTGTATCTGGCAAGATAGAGATTTTAAGAGGCTTGTGTAACAAGGAACCAGGCTTTCCCTCTGAAATGAATGCTAAGTGCTGGATTTGCTTCAGAACTTGGCATAAAGTCTGAGCAGGCAACAAGTCATAACTACGTACTGTTTTCAGATGCTGATTTAAATATCAACCCATGCAAATATAGTGGTTCTGCTGGCAAGCTGTTTTCTAATCTGGCCTTTTTTATTCCTCTCCATAATTACCCTGATCCAGGATGAACAGCCTGAGAAACATTGACTAATGCATCCTAAATTATCTCAGCAGGGTAACCACAAGATTTTAGCTTCTTTTGATTTTGTGCCAGATCTCTGTTAAGCAGTTCTTACCAACATTAGGTGTGTACAGAGAGGTCTATAGATCTTACAGGCTGGGCTTTCTATCAATTAAGACTGTTAACCTTTGCTATGAGGTGCCACTCTCTCTGTGGCAAAGCCTGCAAAGAGGGAGGCACCTTTCACTTTTCGTTCTCCTGTCAAACAGCCAGTCAGTTGTAGAGCTTTGTGTTGAAGCTCTGTCTGCCCAGAAGTATTCTCTCTCTTGATTGGAGTAAGTCAAGTAAAGGTAGCTAAGAAACTTGATTCTCTGCCATTACTCTGGCCCCCTGGCAGATGATGTTAAGTGTGACTTGGGGCTTGACACATCAGTAGCTAAAAGTCTGTTCTTTGTACATGGAACATGCAGTAATGGAAGAAGGTCCCATAACTACTCTCATTTCACAGATGAGGTAATGGAGATTCAGAGGCTCAATGGCTTGCCCAAGATTAGACAGCCAGTAAGCTATTCAAACCCAGATTTTCCAATAATGGGTTCTATGCACTTTGCACCATGCCCCACTGATTTCTAAGGTTTTTGAAGAAAGCAGCAACGTGATTTGAGCTGTACTGTCAAAAGATACTCTAACCAAAGTGTTTTTATTATAGATTTTAAAGGGGCAGAACTGGAGAGACAAGTTTGAAGACTTTTAAAATATCCCAGGGAAGTGAAATATGGGCCTGAATCAGTGTTATGGGAGTAGGGATGGAGAAGAGGGGATAGATAAAAGAAACTTAATGAAGGTAAATAATACTGAACTGTATGGCTTAAAGAGCCATAAAACCTAAAAATGTAAAAGATATGGAAATCATTGGGCCCAGTGTCCTATCTTTCAGCAGAATAAAATTATCCCTACCTTGAATTGAGTCAACTGCAATTCAGTCCAAGTGACTTGCCCAAAGTCCTAAACTAGTTTGGGCAGAAAGGAGCTGGAGCTCAGAACTCCTTCTTCCTAGTATAGTACTCTTTCCACTAAAGCATATGGGGTCTCCCAAATCTGTTTTTTAGTTTGTTAATTTTTTAAAAAACATATTTTATTGATGTGCATAAAAGTGCAAAATCTTACGTGTACACCAATGAACTTTCACAAACAACACACATAACCAGCACCTAAGACAAGGCATAGACCATTTCTGGCACCCCAGAAGACCCTGCTGCCCTTTTGTAGATACTTACTTCCCCTCCAAGGATAATTTCTGCCCTGACTTGCTCTCTCTCTTTTTAATAACTGCCTGGTAGACCATGTTAGAGATTGGGAAATTTACTACTGGGATCCTCTTGTTGATAAATATTTAGATTATTCCTATCTTTTAGCTGCCACAAAAATGCTGCAAAGGACATCCATGAGCATGCTAGCCTGTACATGTGAGCAAGTGTTACTCTAGAATAGAGTCTAAGAAGTAGGATTGCAGAGTTGAAGTGTTAAGTTAAGGGCTTTGTACATTTTGATGGCCAATACCATGATGACTTCTACAAAGGCCTCACCAAGTCAACACATCCAGTGTTGAGAGGGCCATTCTTTGTCTTCTTGCCAGCACACAATACCTTTAATCCTATGACTTTTTGCCTATTAGACAAGTGATGAATTGTAGCTCCTTATTGCTTTAACTTGCATTTCTCTAATAAATAGTGAGTTTGAGCATCTTTTTCAAATGTTTACTAATCCTTTATGTTTCTTTTATATATCACTTGTGATATCCTTTGCCCATTTTTCTGTAGTTATTTATCTTTAAATTTTGGACTTGTAATGGTTCTTTTTATGTCATGGAAATTAATCATTTTTCTGTTAAATGTGTTGTGAATGTTTTCCCATGTATTTTAACAGTGTTTATGCTGTGTTCTTTCATAGTGAATTTATTTTATAAAGTTATGTCCCTCTTGATTTTCTTGTCATTCCTGTGAGTATGGAAAAACCACATATTTTGGATTTTTTAGAGCAGCCCCAGTGTTACATGTTCTATCCCATTGTCCTCAAAGGTAGAAATCCATATGTCAAATCATGCTTTTCCAATTATAGAGTCAGAAAATTTAGTCATCCCACCTATAGTGATTGACAGTGCAGTTCTTGATCTGTTTTCCAGGCAGGATCCAGGTGCTCTTTGAGGGAAAAAAAATAGGGTAGCAGGACACACCTGTCTTAAAGCTGTGGAATCTGGTCTGTAAATATCGTGTAAACACTCGTCATTCTCAACATCATGTCCCCAGCTGTCTTCTGCTATGACATTCAACCAGCTTAGGCACTTTGGGGTGTTTGGTTGCTACTTGAAAGTGTTTGGTTACACAGAAGGAGGTCTGGAAAAGTTCTGTCTGGTGTCTATAAAGGGAAATGGAACTTCTTCTGGCACACCAAAAAATCTCTTAAATTCCTATCCATATTCTTTAGGACTGTAAAAATTAGTTGTATCGGGCTTCCCTGGTGGCGCAGTGGTTGAGAGTCCGCCTGCCGATGCAGGGGACACGGGTTCGTGCCCCAGTCCAGGAAGATCCCACATGCCGCGGAGCGGCTGGGCCCGTGAGCCATGGCCGCTGAGCCTGCACGTCCGGAGCCTGTGCTCCACAGCGGGAGAGGCCACAACAGTGAGAGGCCCGTGTACCGCCAAAAAAAAAAAAAAATTAGTTGTATCTAAGAAATAGAAAGTTCTGATAATCAAAGTTTTTAAAATGTCAGGATAGTATTTAGCCTATTTATACAGCCAGTTTAAAAGCATTCTGAGCAGTAAACAATTACAAACAAATAATATGCTAATATATTTATTCAGCAAACATTTATTGGATGCCTACTGTGTGTCAGGTGATATTGGATGGAAGGGTAGATGAAAATGCTACTTTCTAGCAGAAACTGCTAGAAACTGAAAGATGAATAAGATGAAAGATGAACAAGGCTCTCATCCACAAGGTGCCTACATCTGGTAAATAGAAAGTATTCTCTTCTATTGATGAAAAACACATCCCTGGGAATTCTAAAGGGACCATATTGGTTAGTTTTTAGTTAGAATTACTGAGCTTGCTTAAAAGCAATAAAACTGAATTCACCCTCATTTAATCAGTAACAGTACCTGTTTACTGTATTTTTCTCTCAGAAGCCCCATTATTATACTCTGTTTTTAGAAAAAGCTGGTATGAGCATTCAAGTAAGTAAAAATTATGCCTTGTCTCTTGCCAAAATTTTCTTTGTCCAAGTGTCATTGACACCTTTAAGCTATGAAATGGTGAAAATAATCTTGGCTTGGATTGATGGGTATTTAGATGGTAGAAATAAGAGAAAACGATGAGATAGGGGCCTTAAACCTGCTTAAGCCCTAAGTGTCTTAAAGAATGACACATTTTTCACTGAGAAATGTTCTGGGTTGATAATTGGCTTCCCATTGCACACTGAACATGGCTTGAGAAGAAAATGCTTCCCCTAGATTATGAAATAGACAATGTTGGTATTGTAGTTTTTAAATTAATTCAGTAAACATTTGCTCTGATAATTAGACCTCATAGAGCTTGATGCTGAAGGTAAAATTTCATTTGTGTATGCAATTTAAACGTTTCTTAAGAGTATAGGTCAGCTTAAAAAAATGACTATGGATATCAGACTGATCATTTTTTCCCTCTCTAACCTACCCTCTCACCTCCATCCAAACTTTGAAGGGGTTTTTTTGGTTTTTATTTTTATTTATTCTATTTTTTAACATCTTTATTGGAGTATAATTGCTTAACAATGGTGTGTTAGTTTCTGCTTTATAACAAAGTGAGTCAGCTATACATATACATATATCCCCATATCTCCTCCCTCTTGCGTCTCCCTCCCATCCTCCCTATCCCACCCCTGTAGGTGGTCACTAAGCACCCAGCTCATCTCCCTGTGCTATGTGGCTGCTTCCCACTAGCTATCTATTTTACATTTGGTACGGTATATATGTCCATGCCACTCTCTCACTTCGTCCCAGCTTACCCTTCCCACTCCCCATGCAAACTTTGAAGTTCAGACCCAGTGAGGAAGTTCTAAAGCATCAGAACTTCGAGGATAGCTCTGCAATTCTGAATTCTATCTCTCTGCACCCTGCCCTACCCACAACATTCATACTCACACCATTTCTCACAACTGTTCTTTGAAAGGATCAGGGTGCCTTCACTTCCAGGAGAGCTCAGGAGTTATTTTTGCAAATTAGCAGCAGCCTAGTAATTCTATCTCCTTCCCTATGGAGCAGATGCTCAAATCATTCAGATTTCTTTGGCCACTCTTGGTTAGTTTTCTTCCAAGACAAGAATTTGTGGCCCTCTACAAACAATAAGTGCTGGAGAGGGTGTGGAGAAAAGGGAACCCTCTTGCACTATTGGTGGGAATGTAAATTGATACAGCCACTATGGAGAACAGTATGGAGGTTCCTTAAAAAACTAAAAATAGAACTACCATACGACCCAGCAATCCCACTACTGGGCATATACCCTGAGAAAACCATAATTCAAAAAGAGTCATGTACCAAAATGTTCATTGCAGCTCTATTTACAATAGCCAGGACATGGAAGCAACTTAAGTGTCCATCGACAGATGAATGGATAAAGAAGATGTGGCACATATACACAATGGAATATTACTCAGCCATAAAAAGAAACGAAATTGAGTTATCTGTAGTGAGGTGGATGGACCTAGAGTCTGTCATACAGAGTGAAGTAAGTCAGAAAGAGAAAAACAAATACCATATGCTAACACATATATATGGAATCTAAGAAAAAAAAAGGTCATGAAGAACCTAGGGGTAAGATGGAAATAAAGACACAGACCTACTAGAGAATGGGCTTAAGCATATGGGGAGGGGGGAAGGGTAAGCTGGGACAAAGTGAGAGAGTGGCATGGATATATATACACTTCCAAACGTAAAATAGATAGCTAGTGGGAAGCAGCCGCATAGCACAGGGAGATCAGCTCAGTGCTCGGTGACCACCTAGAGGGGAGGGATAGGGAGGGTGGGAGGGAGGGAAGGCAAAAGGGAGGAGATATGGGGATATATGTATATGTATAGCTGATTCACTTTGTTATAAAGCACAAACTAACACACCATTGTAAAGCAATTATCCTCTAATAAAGATGTTTAAAAAAAGAAAGAATCTGTGGCCCTGAGCACCTCCAGGAGGGCCAAACAACTTCTACAGGGGGTATCCACTGTTATACTGAAAGCTTAGAGCATGCAGCAAGGTATTTGGAAGAATGAATGGGAGATGAGAAAGAGGGGGCACTTAGAGATCATCTAGACTTTGTCTTTCCTTTACAAGACTACCCCCCCAACCCTACCTCAAACCACTAAGTATTTAGTACAGAGCTAAATATATAGTTCACTGTCTGTGATATTTACTGACTTTCACAACATCCTTATGAGGTAGTAGGGTAAAAGCCAGTATCGATTACTGCTTAAAACTGTGGGCTCTGGAGTCTTGGACTTGGAGCTGCCATAAACTTGTCTGTGATCTTGAACAGGTACCTAACTTCTCTAAGCCATAGTTTCCTAGATCTGTAAAATGGAGAAAATCGCACCTACCTCATAGTATGATTTTGTAGATTACATGAAATAATCCATATTAAATTGCTTATTATGGAGACTGCATGGAATAATGAATCTAAAATTTTTATAAATAGAGAGCCCAGAAGTAAACCCATGTATGTATGGAGTTATGATGTATAAAAGAAGTAGCATGACAGATCAGTTGGAAATGTAGAGACTGTTTAATAAATGAAGCTGGAAAATAGTTATTCATGTGGAAAAAGATGAAAATAAATCATATCTCATACAGGATCAACTGAGTATAAGTTTCAAAAACAAAAATTTTAGACTCTTAGTAGAAAATGTCAGTGAATATCTTCCTAACTTTGGAATAGAAGCTGTCGTAAGGCTCAAAAACAATACACCTTAAAGCATGAGGAAAGACAAGTTACAAACTGGGAGAAAATATTCACAAAACACAACTGACAAAGAAATAATGTCAACAATACATAAAGGAGCTGTAAAAATTATTAAGAAAGCACAAGTAATCCCATAGAAAAATGGACAAAAGACATGAACAGACATTTCACAAAATTGAGAACACATATGGCCAATTAACTTATGAAGAGATTCAACATCATTATTAACTAGGAAAATGAAAATCAACTCATAATAAGATACCATTTTATATCCAATTGGTTGTCAAAACAAGTACAAGGTGATAATACGAAGGAACCTTTCTCAATTGAGGTTCCTGGAGAGAACAAAGTGCTAATGCCCTAAGGTATCCATTACATGTAAAGAATGAGCTTCTCTTCTATGCATCTAGAATGGTACCATTTATGTATCATCCTTGAGAGAACAGAGGAGATCGTCACTCAGAAAGGCAAGTATTAGAGAAGATGCAGAGTCACATGATTTCTTATATATTACTATTAGGAATATATATATATTGCTGCAAAGTCTTTGAGTTGCATTTTGACATTATCTCCTGAAGTTGAACATTCATATACCCTATGACACAAAAATTCTCCTAGATACATACCTAAGAGAAACTTACTCATGCATAACAGGAGACACATATAACTATGTTTATAACTGCACAGTTCACAGTACAAAAATCTAGAAACAACCTAAATTCCATCAATGTTAATAATGGATTAATAAACCATGGTATATTCATACAGTGGAATATTACGCAGTATTCAGAACAAATGAACTACAGCCACACAAAAAATATGGATTAATCTTAGCAATATAATATTAGATGAAAAAGTAAACCCTAAAAGATTACATAGAGCATATTATATTTTATAAAGTACAAAAAATATTTGTTTTATATTACATATAGGTGTAATAAAACTAATTTTATAAAGCAAAGAGATAATGAACACAGGATTCAAGATGATAGTTACCTTGGCTGAGAGGTGGGGTGAGGGAGCATGTAGGATGGGGGTGAAGGAATCCTTATACTTAGGTGGAGATTATTGTCAAGGTCTTAGTCTTTATTTGGGGACTGTGAATTTGCGGGTACTTATTATATTATTAAAAATAACTAACTAAATAACTAGGGGACCAGTGCTGAAAGTAGATCATGAACTAAATATCATGATTAATACAATTGCATGCACCTGAGAGCCTCAAATAAATACATGTAAAACAAAGTACTTAGCCCTGTGCTTTTGGTGCAAAATAAGACTGGGTAAATGGCAGTTGTCATTGCTAGCATTTCTTCTTTCTCCAACCCCTCTTCATTTTACCTCCTGTCAAGCAATCATAATTTTCATGTTGTGCCTGAGAATTAATTATTAGAAATATTAATTTACATGAGGTCACTCCAAATGACTGAGAGAACGAGGTTCAAAATTCAGTAGTTCCTGGGCTTCCCTGGTGGCGCGGTGGTTGAGAGTCCGCCTGCCGATTCAGGGGACACAGGTTCGTGCCCCGGTCTGGGAAGATCCCACATGCCGCGGAGCGGCTGGGCCCGTGAGCCATGGCCGCTGAGCCTGCGCGTCCGGAGCCTGTGCTCCGCAACGGGAGAGGCCACAACAGTGAGAGGCCCGTGTACCGCAAAAAAAAAAAAAAAAAAAAAAAAAAAAAAAAAAAAATCAATAGTTCCTGAGTTTTCAACCTTTTATAAATCCATTAGACCTCTTTCATTGAATTATGCTTTTTTTGTAATTATCAAAGTACTCTGCACATGTACTTCTAGGATGTTACCAATACCAAAAAGCTTTAACCTCTGCATATTATGACTTTGGTACTCAAAATCATAATAGTAATTTAATATAATAGCGGCAGATGGTACTGAGTTAGGGCACTCTGCTAGAAGATTATAGTATGTGATGAATGGGTAGTTAGAGAAAAAACTTGTGCTCTTAGCCTGGATCTGTAAGTCTGTTAGCTATGATTATTTATTTACTAGACTTTACATAGTATCTTTTTTTTCATTCCCTGCCACAAACATTCCTCTATTCCCATTATCAAAAGAGCTGAACTATAACTTCTTAGGAGAACAAGTTTTTAACGTCACAATGGGAGTAAAAATGACTTGGAGGTGACTGTCTGATATCAGTGTGTTTTTAAGGTGGAGGGTTTAGTGTAGGAAAAGGAAAACAGAAGGACTAGCAGAAGATGAAACTGTATGAAAGAAAATGGTAAGGGTAAGAAAGACAGGGTAGTACAGGGAGAAAAACATAGGAATGAGAAGCCAAAAGACCTGAAGTTTAGTCTAAGCTTTTGCCTTCATATCATTGTTTGACCTTAGGCAAGTTATTTATCTTCTCTAAGTCTTCATTTTCTGGGACCAAGTGAAGATATTAGGCTATATATGTCCCTTTAAGCATGAGCATCTTAAAATTAAAGACAAATAGGGGGACTTCTAGGAAGATGGAGTAGACATAGTTTTCCCTTTTACTCCCACTAAGTACAACTAAAAGCTCTGGATATTATATTTAAAAATTAATAAGAAGACTGAAAGGTACAGAGGAGAAGACAGACTGTCTAGGAAGCTTGAGACCTGAAGAATGACATGGTGGTGAGTTCTGTGGGTTTTCTTTTTACCTCATATATCTCACACTTGGAGCTGAAGAAGCTGGCAACTCATAAACACCAATGGGTACAGATCCAAAAAAAGCCCAAACAAAAGCCTGCTCTCTCTAGCCAAAGGACCAGGAAAGAGCAGCCTAGTAAGATGGAAAACTTACAGACAATACAGCTAAGTGCTCTGCTCCAGCCAAACAGCACAGAAAAAACTGCTGCCCTGTTCCCACCCACTCCCAGCCAAGAGGGGAACCTAGATTTCCATCTGCCGCAAGGCTCTAATGAGGCGCTCCAGTGCCTTTGCCAGGGACTCCTGCCAGGATAGTGTCAGAGTATACAAGGTACCTAGCTGGAACTTTCATCTCCACTAGCCAGCAATAAACCACCACCACCCCAAATTTTTTAGGGTACACCATCTGGGGAGCTTGGACTTCTACTCCTCTCTGACAATTGAAAGTTATAAGGCTGCCCCTCCTCATTGTTGTGTCAGAGGAGGTAATAGAGATTCATGACTGTCATCATCACCCAGGAGTAACAAGGCCGCCCCCAGCAGGTGTCAATGGAGACTACATGAGGAGCTGGAACTCAGACCCCTGCCTGTCAGTAGTAATGAGGATACCACCTCCCTCAGATGTCAATGGAGGCTAAGTGGGGAACCTGGACTTCTACTTCCACCTAGCAGTAATGGGGCAATGCCACCTTACCCCTGCTAGAAAGATGTTAAACAATGCCAACTAAAACAGAAAGTTTAAATAAGATCCAAAGTCTCATAACATAATATGCAGAATCTACAGGTTTCAACTGAAAGTCACTCATACCAAGAACCATGAAGGTTTCAAACTGAATGAAAAACAACTATCAATAGATGCAAACACTGAGATGACAGAGATGTTAGAATTATCTGATAAAGATTTCAAAGCAGCCATGATAAAAATCTTTCAATGAGAAATTATGAACGTGCTTGTCAGATAGATGGTTTGCAAGTATTTTCTCACATTCTGTTGGTTGCCTTTTTCATTTTTCTGTGCAGAAGTTTTCTAGTTTGATGTAATCTCACTTATTTATTTTTGCCTTTGTTGTTTGCGCTTTTGGTGTCATATCCAAAAATTTGTTACCAAGACCAATGTAAAGGAGTTCTTTCCCTATATTTACTCCTTTAATAATTTCAGGTCCTACATTTCAGTCTTTAATACATTTTAAGTTAATTTTGTGAAAGATATAAGATAGGGATCCAATTTCATTATTTTGCATGTCCAGTGTTCCCAACACCACTTATTGAAGAGACTATTCTTTCCCCATTGAATATTGTTGGCTCCTTTTTCAAACGTTAGTTGACCATAGATGTAGGGGTATATTTCTGATTCATTGGTTCCATTGGTCTATGTGTTCCATTGGTCTATGTGTCTGTTTTTATGCCAATATCACACCGTTTTGATTGATATAGCATTGTAATACAGTTTGAAATCAGGAAGTGTAATGCCTCCAGCTTTGTTCTTCTTTCTCAGGATTGCTTTGGCTATTCAAGTTCTATGTTGGTTCCATACTAATTTTAGGATTGTTTTTTATATTTCTGTGAAAAATAGGAAACTGATAGGGATCACATTGAATCTATAGATGGCTTTAGGTAGCCTGGACATTTAAAAAATATTAACTCTTATGATTCATGAACACAGAATAACTTTCCATTTGTGTTTTCTTCAATTTCTTTCATCACTGTCTTACGGTTTTTTGGTATATAGATCTTTCATTTCATTGGTTCAGTTTATTCCTAAGTATTTTATTATTTTTGATGCTATTGTAAATAGGATTGTTTTCTTCATTTCTTTTTCAGATAGTTCATTGTTAATATATAGAAATGCAACTGATTTTTGTATGTTGATTTTGTATCCTGCACCTTTACTGAATTCATTTATTAGTTCTAACAGGGTTTTGGTGGAATCTTTAGGATTTTCTATATATAACATCATGTCATCAACAGAGACAATTTTACTTCTTCCTTTCTGATTTGGAAGCTTTTTTTTTTTTTTTTTTTTTTGCCTAATTGTCCTGGCTAGGACTTCTAGTACTATGTTGAATAGGAGTGGTGAGAGTGGACACTATTATCTGGTTCCTGATCTTAGAGGGAAAACTGTCAGCCTTTCACTGTTGAGTATGTTTTTAGCTGTGGGCTTGTCATATATGACTTCTATTATGTTGATGTATGTTCCTTTTATACCAAATTTGTTGAGAGGTTTTTTGGTTTTTTTAACATCTTTATATTGAGAGTTTTTATAAGGAAAGATGTTGGATTTCATCAAATGCTGTTTCTATATCTGTTGAGATGATCACATGAATTTTATCTTTCATTCTATTAATGTGGTGTATCACATTTCTTGGTTAGCCTATATTGAACCATCATGCCTCCTAGGGATAAATACCCCATGGGCATGGTGTATGATCCCTTAAATGTGCTGTTGAATTCAGTTTGCTAGTATTTTGTTGAGAATTTTTGCATTCACATTCACCAGGGATATTTGCCTGTAGTTTTCTTTTCTCGTAGTGTCTTTATCTAGCTTTGATATCAGGGTAATGCTAGCCTTGTAAAATGAGTCTGGAAGTGTTCCCTCTTATTCTATTTTTTAGAAGAGTTTGAGAATAATTAGCATTAATTCTTATATAAATGTTTGGTAGCATTCACCTGTGAAGCAATCTGGTTTGGGCTTTTCTTGAGAGGTTTTTTTTTTTTTTTTTTTGCGGTATGTGGGCCTCTCACTGCTGTGGCCTCTCCCGTCGCGAAGCACAGGCTCTGGACGCGCAGGCCCATCAGCCATGGCCCACAGGCCCAGCCGCTCCGCGGCATGTGGGATCCTCCCGGACCGGGGCATGAACCCGTGTCCCCTGCACCGACAGGCGGACTCTCAACCACTGTGCCACCAGGGAAGCCCTCTTGAGAGGGTTTTGATTACTGATTCAATCACCATATTTGTTATTGGTCTCTTCTGGTTTTCTGTTACTTCATGATTCAGTCTTGGTAGGTTGTACATTTCCAGGAATGTATTCATTTCACCTAAGTCGTCCAATTTGTTGGCATATAACTGTTCATAATAGTCTCTTATGATCCTTTATATTTCTGTGGTATCACTTGTAATGTCTCCTCTTTCATATCTTTATTTATTTGAGTCCTCTTTTACTTAGTCTAACTGAAGGTTTGTCAGTTTTGTTTATCTTTTCAAAATTCCAACTCTTAGTTTCAATGATCTTCTCTATTGTTTTTCTCTCCTATATTTATTTCTGCTCTGATCTTGTTATCTACTTACTTTCTGCTGACTTTGAGCTTAGTTTGTTTTTTTCTAGTTCTTGAAGTGTAAAATTAGGTTGTTTATCTGAGGACTTTTTTCTTTTTTTTCTTTTTTCTTTTTTGCGGTACATGGGCCTCTCACTGTTGTGGCCTCTCCCATTGCGGAGCACAGGCTCCAGACGCGCAGGCTGAGCGGCCATGGCTGACGGGCCCAGCCGCTCCGCAGCATGTGGGATCTTCCCGGACTGGGGCACGAACCCGTGTCCCCTGCCTTGGCAGGCGGACTCTCAACCACTGCACCACCAGGGAAGCCCGAAGCCTTTTTTCTTAATGTTGTATTTCCATATTTCTTCATTTCAAGATATTTTTTCACTTCCCCTTTGATTTCATTTTTGATCTATTGTTTCTTTAGGAGTGCATTGTTTAGTTTCCATATATTTGTGAATTTTTTGTTTTCCTTCTGTTATTGATTTCTATTTTCATAGCACTGTGGTTGGAAAAGATACTTGGTATGATTTCTGTCTTTTAAAATTTACTGAGACTTATTTTGTGACCTAACATATGATCTCTCCTGGAGAATGTTTCATGTGCACTTGAAAAGGATGTGTATTTGGGGGCTATTGGGTGTAATGTTCTACATACATCTGTTAGGGCCATTTGGTCTAAAAGTATAGTTCAAGTCCAATATTTCCTTGTTGATTTGCTGTCTGGCTGATCTATCCATTGTTGAGAGTGTGTTATAGAAGTCCCTTACTATTATTGTATTGTTGTCTATAACTCCCATCAAATCTATTAGTATTTGCTTAATATACTTCAGTGCTTGAGTGTTGGGTGCATATATATTTACAATTTTTATATCCTCTTGATGAGTTGACTTCTTTATCATTATATAATGACCTTTTTGTCTCTTGTCACAGTTTTTGACTTATAGTCTATTTTATCTGATATAAGTATGGCTACCTCTGTTCTCTTTAGGTTTCAATTATGTGGAATATGTTTTTTCATCCCTTCACTCTGAGCCTATTTGTGTCCTTGAAACTGAAGCCAGTCTCTTTTAGGTAGCATATAGTTGGGTCTTGATTTTTAATCCATTCAGCCACTTTATGCCTTTTGATTGGAGAGTTTACTCCATTTACATTTAAAGTGATTGTTGATAGGTAAGGACTTGCTATTGCACCTTGTTAATTGTTTTCTGGCTGTTTTGTAGTTTGTTTCTTCCTTCCTTCCTCTCTTACTGTCTTCCTTTGTGAATTGATGATTTTCGCTAATGGTATATTTTTATTCTTTCCTCTTATCTTGTTTGTATCTACTATAGGTTTCTGTTTTGTGGTTACCCTGAGGCTTACTTCAAACATCTTATAGATGTAACAGTCTATTTTAAACTGATAACAAGTTAACTTTGATCTCATACTAAAACTCTACCCTTTACTCCCCCCAACCAACATTTTGTTTTTGATGTCACAGTTTACATGATTTTATGTTGTGTATCCATTAAAAATTACTGTAGCTTTATTTTTTAACCATAGATATATTTTGAAAGAATGGCATTTTTATTTTATTTATTTATTTATTTATTTATTTATTTGGCTGCCTTGGGTCTTCTTTGCTGTGCGTGGGCTTTCTCCAGTTGCGGTGAGCAGGGGCTACTCTTCGTTGCAGTGTGTGGGCTTCTCATTGCAGTGGCTTTTCTTGTTGTGGAGCATGAGCTCTAGGCATGTGGGCTTCAGTAGTTGTGGCACATGGGCTCAGTAGTTGTGTCTCATGGGCTCTAGACCGCAGGCTCAGTAGTTGTGGCACACAGGCTTAGTTGCTCCGCAGCATGTGGGATCTTCCTGGACCAGGGATTGAACCCATGTCCCCTGCATTGGCAGGCAGATTCTTAACCACTGCACCACCAGGGAAGTCCCTAACCATAGATATTTTAATACTTCTGTCCTTTAACCTTTATACTAGAGTTAAGCGTTTAACACACTGCCATATTACAGTATTAAGAGTATTCTGAATCTGACTATATATTTACCTTTACAGATATGTGGTATATTTTCACATGTTTTCATGTTACTAGGTAGCATACTTTCATTTCAACTTGAAGAACTCCTTTCAGCATTTCTTTTTTTTATACTCTTTTCCATTATGGTTCATCACAGGATATTGAATATAGTTCCCTGTGGTATACAGTAGGACCTTGTTTATCCATCCTATATATAATAGTTTACATCTGCTTTTCCCACACCCCCGTCCCACTTGGCAACCACAAGTCTGTTCTCTATGTCTGTGAGTCTGTTTCTGTCTTGTAGATGGGTTCATTTGTGTCATATTTTAGATTCCACATATAAGTGATATCATATGGTATTTGTCTTTCTCTTTCTGACTTACTTCACTTAGTATGATAGTCTCTAGTTTCATCCATGTTACTGCAAATGGCATTATTTTATTCTTTTTCATGGCTGAGTAGTATTCCATTGTATATATGTACCACATTTTCTTTATCCATTCATCTGTCGATGGACATTTAGTTTGTTTCCATGTTTTGGCTATTGTGAATAGTGCTTCTATGAATATAGGGGTGCATGTATCTTTTTGAATTATAGTTTTGTCTGGGTATATGCCCAGGAGTAGGATTGCTGTATCATAAGGTAATTCTATTTTTAGTTTTCTGAGGAACCGCCACACTGTTTTCCATAGTTGCTGCACCAACTTAACATTCCCAACAACAGTGTAGGAGGGTTCCGTTTTCTCCAGATCCTCTCCAGCATTTGCTATTTGTAGACTTTTTAATGTTGACCATTCTGACCAGTGTGAGGTGGTACCTCATTGTAGTTTTGATTTGAATTTCTCTAATAATTAGTGATGTTGAGCATCTTTTCATGTCCTTACTGGCCATCCATATGTCTTCTTTGGAGAAATGTCTATTAAGGTCTTCTTCCCATTTTCAGTTGGGTTGTTTGCTTTTTTTGTTGTTGAGTTGTATGAGCTGTTTGTATAGGTTGGAGATTAAGCCCTTGTCTGTTGCATCATTTGCAAATATTTTCTCCCATTCCATAGGTTGTCTTTTCCTTTTTTTTATGGTTTCCTTTGCTGTGCAAAAGCTTGTAAGTTTGATTAGGTCCCATTTCTTTATTTTTGTTTTTATTTCTGTTGTCTTGGGAGACTGACATAAGAAAATATTTGGTACGATTTATGTCAGAGAATGTTTTGCCTATGCTCTCTTCTAGGAGATTTATGGCATCACGTTTTATGTTTAAGTCTTTAAGCCATTTTGAGTTTATTTTTGTGCACGGTATGAGGGTTTGTTCTAACTTCATTGATTTACATGCAGCCCTTTCAGCATTTCTTGTAAGGCAGATCTAGTGGTGGCAAAAATCCCTCAACTTTTGTTTGTTTGGGAAAGTTTTTATTGTAGCTTCATTTCTGAAGGACAACTTGCTCAGTAAAGTGCTCTTGGTTAGAAGTTTTTTCTCTCAGCACTTTGAATATATCATCCCATTCTCCTGGCCTGCAAGATTTCTGCTAAGAAATCTGCTTATAGCCTTGTGGGGGTCCCCTGGTATGAGATAATTTTTTTTCTTGCTACTTTAAAAATTCTCTCTTTGTCTTGATATCAGACAGTTTTTTTTTTTGTTTTTTGCTTTTTGCAGTATGCGGGCCTCTCACTGTTGCAGCCTCTCCCGTTGCGGAGCACAGGCTTCGGATGCGCAGGCTCAGCGGCCATGGCTCATGGGCCCAGCTGCTCCGCGGCATGTGGGATCTTCCCGGACCGGGGCACGAACCCGTGTCCCCTGCATCGGCAGGCGGACTCTCAACCACTGCACCACCAGGGAAGCCCGATCATATGGTTTTTATTCTTCAATTTGTTAATATGGTGTATCACATTGATTGATTTGCATATATTGAAGAATCCTCACATCCCTGGGATAAATCCCACTTGATCATGGTGTATGATCCTGTTAATGTGTTGTTGGATTCTGTTTGCTAGTATTTTGTTGAGGATTTTCGCATCTATATTTATCAGTGATATTGGTCTGTAATTTTATTTTTTTGTAGTATCTTTGTCTGGTTTTGTTATCAGGGTGATGGTGGCCTCGTAGAATGAATTTGGGTGTGTTCCTTCCTCTGCAATTTTTTGGAAGAGTTTGAGAAGGATGTGTTTTAGCTCTTCTCTAAATGTTTGGCAGAATTCACCTGTGAAGACATCTGGTCCTGAACTTTTCTTTGTTGGAAGATTTTTAATCGCAGTTTCAATTTCATTACTTGTGATTGATCTGTTCATATTTTCTATTTCTTCCTGGTTCAGCCTTGGAATGTTATACCTTTCTAAGAATTTGTCCATTTCTTCCAGGTTGTCCATTTTATTGGCATAGAGTTGCTTGTAGTAGTCTCTTATGATGCTTTGTGTTTCTGCAGTGTCCATTGTAACTTCTTTTTCATTTCTAATTCTATTGATTTGAGTCCTCTTCCTCTTTTCCTTTTTCTTTTTTTTTTTTTTGCGGTACGCGGGCCTCTCACTGTTGTGGCCTCTCCCGTTGCGGAGCACAGGCTCCAGACGCGCAGGCTCAGTGGCCGTGGCTCACGGGCCCAGCCGCTCCGCGGCATATGGGATCTTCCTGGACCGGGGCACGAACCCGTGTCCCCTGAATTGGCAGGCGGACTCTCAACCACTGCGCCACCAGGGAAGCCCCTCTTCCTCTTTTTCTTGATGAGTCTGGCTAAAAGCTTATCAATTTTGCTTATCTTCTCAAAGATCCAGCTTTTAGTTTTATTGATCTTTGCTATTGTTTTCTTTGTCTGATCTGATTTTTATGATTTCTTTCCTTCTACTAACTTTGGGTTTTGTTTGTTCTTCTTTCTCTAGTTCCTTTTGCTGTAAGGTTAGATTGTTTATTTGATTTTTCTTGTTTCTTGAGGTAGGATTCTATTGGTATAGACTTCCCACTTAGAACTGCTTTTGCTGCATCCCATAGGTTTTGGATCATTGCGTTTTTGTTTTTATTTGTCTCTAGGTAATTTTTGATTTCCTGTTTGATTTCTTCAATGATCTCTTGGGTATTTAGTAATGTATTCTTTAGCCTCCATGTGTTTGTGTTTTTTATGTTTTTTCCCCGTAATTTATTTCTAATCTCATAGCTTTATGGTTGGAAAAGATGCTTGATATGATTTCAATTTTCTTAAATTTACCAGGTCTTGATTTGTGACCCAAGATGTGGTCTATCCTGGAGAATGTTCTGTGTGCACTTGAGACAAAAGTGTAACCTGCTGCTTTTAGATGGAATGTCCTATAAATATCAATTAAATCTGTCTGGTCTTTTGTGTCATTTAAAGCTTGTGTTTCCTTATTAATTTTCTGTCTGGATGATCTGTCGATTGGTGTAAATGAGGTATTAAAATCCCCCACTATTATTGTGTTACTGTTAATTTCCTCTTTTATAGCTGTTAGCATTTGCCTTATATATTGAGGTGCTCCTATGTTGGGTGCATGTATATTTATAATTGTTATATCTTCTTCTTGGATTGATCCCTTGATTATTATGTAGTGTCCTTCCTTGTCTCTTGTAACATTCTTTATTCTAAAGTCTATTTTATCTGATATGAGTATTGCTACTCCAGCTTTCTTTTGATTTCAATTTGCATGGAATATCTTTTTCCATCCCCTCACTTTCAGTCTGTATGTGTCCCTAGGTCTGAAGTGGGTCTCTTGTAGACAGCATATATATGGGTGCTGTTTTTGGATCCATTCAGCCAGCCTGTGTATTTTGGTTGGAGCATTTAATCCATTAACATTTAAGGTAATTATCGATATATATGTTCCTATTACCATTTTCTTAATTGTTTTGGGTTTGTTTTTGTAGGTCCTTTTCTTTTCTTCTGTTTCCCACTTAGAGAAGTTCCTTGAGCATTTGTTGTAGAGCTGATTTGGTGTTTCTGAATTCTGCTAGCTTTTGCTTGTCTGTAAAGCTTATGATTTCTCTGTTGAATCTGAATGAGATCCTTGCCAGGTAGAGTAATCTTGGTTGTCGGTTCTTCCCTTTCATCACTTTAAATATATCGTGCCACTCCCTTCTGGCTTGTAGAGTTTATGCTGAGAAATGAGCTGTTAACCTTATGGAAGTTCCCTTTTATGGTATTTGTCATTTTTCCCTTGCTGCTTTTAATAATTTTTCTTTGTCTTTAATTTTTTGTCAGTTTGATTACTATGTGTCGCGGCATGTTTCTCCTTGGGTTTATCCTGCCTGGGACTTTCTGCACTTCCTGGACTTGGGTGGCTATTTCCTTTCCCATGTTAGGGAAGTTTTTGACTCTAATCTCTTCAAATATTTTCTCTGGTCCATTCACTCTCTCTTCGCCTTCTGGGACTCCTATAATGCTAATGTTGGTGCATTTAATGTTGTCCCAGAGGTCTCTTAGGCTGTCTTCATTTCTTTTCATTCTTGTTTTCTTTATTCTGTTCTGCAGCAGTGAATTCCACCATTCTGTCTCCCAGGTCACTTACCCATTTTTCTGCCTCAGTTATTCTGCTATTGATTCCTTCTAGTGTAGTTTTCATTTCAGTTATATTGTTCATCTCTGTTTGTTTCTTCTTTAGTTCTTCTAGGTATTTGTTCTTTAATTCTCGGTCTTTGTTAAACATTTCTTGCATCTTCTCAATATTTTCCTCCATTCTTTTTCTGAAGTCCTGGATCATCTTCACTATCATTATCTGAATTCTTTTTCTGGAAGGTTGCCTATCTCCACTTCATTTAGTTGGTTTTCTGGGGTTTTATCTTGTTCCTTCATCTGTTACATAGTCCTCTGCCTTTTCATTTTGTCTGTCTTACTGTGAATGTGGTTTTTGTTCCACAGGCTGCAGGATTGTAGTTCTTCTTGCTTCTGCTGTCTGCCCTCTTATGGATGAGTCTATCTAAGAGGCTTGTGCATGCTTCCTGATGGGAGGCAGTGGTGGTGGGTGGAGCTGGGTGTTGGTCTGGTGGGCAGAGCTCAGTAAAACTTTAGTCCATTTGTCTGCTCATGGGTGGGGCTGAGTTCCCTTCCTGTTGGTTGTTTGGCCTGAGGCAACCCAGCCACTGGAGCCTATAGGCCCTTTGGTTGGGCTAATGGCAGCCCTCGGGAGGGCTCACGCCAAGGAGTACTTCCTAGAACTTCTGCTGCTAGTGTCCTTGTCCCCATGGTGAGCCACAGCCACCACCTGCCTCTGCAGGAGTCCCTCCATCTCTAGCAGGTAGGTCTGGTTCAGTCTCCCATAGGGTCACTGCTCCTTCCCCCTGAGTCCTGATGCACACACTACTTTGTGTGTGCCCTCCAAAGTGGAATCTCTGTTTCCCCCACACCTGTTGAAGTCCTGCAATCAAATCCTGCTAGCCTTCAAAGTCTGATTCTCTGGGAATTCCTTCTCCCATTGCGCGTCCCCCAGGTTGGGAAGCCTGATGTGGGGCTCAGACCCTTTGCTCCAGTGGGTTGACTTCTGTGGTATAATTGTTCTCCAGTTTGTGAGTCACCCACCCAGTGGTTATGGGATTTGATTTTATTGTGATTGCACCCCTCCTTCCATCTCATTGCACCTTCTCCTTTGTCTTTGGATATGGAGTATATTTTTTGGTGAGTTCCAGTGCCTTCCTGTTGATGATTGTTCAGCAGTTAGTTGTGATTCCGGTGCTCTCACAAGAGGGAATGAGTGCACATCCTTCTACTCCGCCATCTTGAACCAATCTTCTCCATGACAGGTTATTTTTTTACTTCCTATCTAGCTTTGTTGCAGAAAAGGTGAATGTGTAGGAACTAAACAGAATGGGTCCTGGAAATATTTTGTGTAAATTATATGGATCTTCCCCCCAAAGTCAGTATTCCTTATTACATGACCTTGTTCTTTCACCTGTACAACTTGGACAAAATGCATTCTGTATGACTGCAGGGGTGAAGAGCATGAGTTTGTGAGGGAGCAAGCATGTGTATGAATGAGCACAGGCATGCTAAAGCTGGCAAGATTAAGGGAGCAGGGACAAGACAGGTGTTAAGGATAGATGAATGTTGCTACATACCTCCAGGGAATTTGCCATTTTCATTCCAAACAAATCTTGAAGACAAAGAAAATGGAAGAGTGGGTAAATAAGATTTGTGCCTCTAAAGGTGAAGATTCGTTTACCACAGTGCAGGGTACATTATGCAAATATATTTGGAAGTAATGCCTTTTGCATGAATAAATATGCTTTGTGCTTCCACAGTTTTCATCTTTTTCAGAGGATAACCATTGCCAATTGCTTTGCCTAGCTAATAAGTTAGAAATTTTATGCTACGGGCTGTTTTCTCAGGTCTGAAGTCAATTTGCTGATTGATGTTCTTGGTTTTCCCCCATAGGCCTCCACCCTCAGCTCCCCGTCCAGAAAATGGGAGCAATAGGCCAAATTATATTCATTGAACACAGTTTTAAGCATGAGATCCACTCAGTCTGGTGAAAGTATTAATGAGCTTGCCAATAGTCAAGTTACAAACCCAAAATTCCAGAAATGTAAAACACAAGTATACACTAATACAGTTCTCCTTCAGAAGCTACACAGGACAAGGAGCTTCAAAGAGGAAGTCAAGGTTGAACAGTGTTCGAGAGTCCCTAAGTGTGGGAGATGACTTTGCCACAAATTGCATCCAAAGAAAGTACACTATCCACGGACAGTATTCTGAGGCAAAGTACAACATCCATGGACAGCATTCCTAGGGAAGGTAGAACATGCATAGACAGCATTCCCAAGAAAGATACCATATCCATAAACACCATTCCCAGGAAAAGTACAGCATCTTCAGATAGTAATTTGAAGCAAAGTGCACATCCCTATTGAAAAGTGTGGCATTCTAGCTAATAAGGGATCCAAGTCCTCATCTCTTTGTAGAAATGTCAACTACCCCAACTGTCTGATATGGGCGGCATTGGAGAAAGAATGAGAATGAAAGTTGTTCCTGAATTTATGTTTTCTGTTGTGATCCTGTGAGAGGTAAATAAGTCAATGAGAAAGCAGAGGTTTGAAGCTATCAGATTGGATTTAGAAATGTTTGAAAATCAACAGTTTATCCTCATGGATTTTTTTATTTCCTTGGTAACTTACAGATGTTACAAACTTTTGAGAATGAAAATTGTATCATGGAGCCTGATACAAACATGACCCCATGTGCTTTGCACTCAGAGACACATGGAATTCTAGAACCGTAGAACCATAAACGATCTTAGAGATATAGCTTCATTTTTTTTTTTTTTGCAGTATGCGGGCCTCTTACTGTTGCGGCCTCTCCCGTTGCGGAGCACAGGCTCCGGACATGCAGGCCCAGCGGCCATGGCTCACAGGCCCAGCCGCTCCGCGGCATGTGGGATCCTCCCAGACCGGGGCACGAACCCGTGTCCCCTGCATCAGCAGGCAGACTCTTAACCACTGCGCCACCAGGGAAGCCCTAGCTTCATTTTTTAGATAAGGAAACTGCCTAAAGAGTAGACCTGCTGTTTAGATGTTTATATAACAATTTCAGTGACAACAATCGCAATAATAACAACAGTAGAAGTAATAATAGCTAATATTTTTTGAGTTCCTACTATGCCAGGCACTATTCTAAGACCTTTACATGGATTACTAATTTATTCCTCATAACAACCCTCTGACATCATTTATTATCATAAGCTCCATTTTATAGACAAAGAAAGTGAGACACAGAGAGGTTTAATGACATTGTTCCTCTAATGCCTCTAAAGATTTCCTTATTATAGGGGCTTGGATGATAATATTACCAAACTAGATTGTCAGGCAAAAATCAAGTGGTTGTTCTGATGTAATACATTCTGCTGAATTCTGGATTGCCCTATGTTTCAGTGAAAATATAATTTTCAAGGAAAATCTGTTCCGGTCTATATTTTATGTGGTCTGTTCCTTAACTCCTATTCCAATTATAATAGAGTTTCTTAACTTCCTTGACTTCTGGAAGCTTACTTAAGATATAAGACCAGTGAAGGGTTGACAAGACGTGCTTTGAGTACATAGATTTTGTTGTAGTTTTCAATAATGAACAAATAAGTAACAATGCTGAAAGCCATCACAGTTAGTGTATACTTGTGTTTTAAAGGTACCCAGTTGACATATTAGACTTATATTTCAGAAAGTCAGTATAATCCATGCATTTTTGTCAAGCCAGAGACTGAAAGTCTTTTCTCTGAGATGCATGTGTTCAACTGGTAGAGGTTGGGAAGAGATTTACAGTTCAGCTTTTATAAAAGACTAGTGCCATTAACGTCAATCTCCATAGCAGTTTCAAAGGAGAGGCAGAGAAGAACAGGTAGATGGCCAGGGGAAAGATAGACAGATAATTGGACAGAGGCAGGATGGGCAGATAAGGAAGGGCAGACCGAGACAGAGGGAAACACAGATAGATAAAGGGGTAGAGATCAACAGACAAATATAGAACAATGGAAGCATATCAAGAGAGATAGACAGATAGACACAGAGAGGCAGACAGGAGGAGAGGCAGACAAACTGGAAGACAAGATAGGGAACCAGAAAAAGAAAGAGGACCAAAGATAGCAGTGAGGAACAGGGAGAGAGAGATGGAGACAGACTGCAGCAAATGGAAAAGACAGAATAAGGGAGAGAGTCTAAAAGAAAGAGAGAGAGAGAAAGGGGTACAGAGAAAAAGAGAGACTCAGAAACAGAGAGAGATAAAGAACTAGAGGAAGCCAGAAAGTGAGACCAAAACTGAGGGGGGAAGAGAGTCACAAAGAAAAAAGAGAGAATGAAATGGACACAGAGAGAGAAAGGAAGAGAGTCACTCTCATTGAAGAAAGAGAGAGCCTAAGATTCTGACACAATACTGGGGCAGATGAGTTGTAGAGAGAAGGGGAAGTAGAGCTAGAGACAGGAAGACAGAGAGAAGCAGAGAGAACATACAGAGTGAAGGAGAAGGAGCAATGGACAGAGAGAGGAGAGGGAGGTGCACACAGAGCCAGAGTCAGACCAACATAGAGAGTAAAAGACACTACAAGAAACAGAAAAACAAAAAAGCAGACAGAAAGGTAGTGAGAGAGAGAAACAAATAGAGAGACAGAGAAACAGTCGGTCAGACAGAGTTATGTTGGAGAAGCAGGGGAGAGAGATAGTGAGCAAGAGATGGGGAGTTAAATGGAGAGACGGAATGAGAGAAAGACTCAGAGGCTGACAGGCAGCAAGATAGAAAGATGGAGAGAAACAAGCAAGGAGAGAGAAACAGAAAGAGACCAAAAGAAACTGGTGCAGAGGGATGGAGAGGCAGATCCAGAAAGAGAAAAACAGTCAGGAGAGCTAGAAAGAACATGCCAGAGACAGAGATACAGAGAGACTGATTGAGAGACATACTGGGACACACACACACTCAGGGAGACAGAGACAGAGGTAAAGGCCAACACAGAGAGAGAGATACAGAGGGACAGAGACATACCAGAAGAGACAAGGAAAGAGAGAGCGATCAACCAACTGACAGAGAGACAAACTGACAGAGATCAGAAAGACACAGAGCCAGATGAAAAGTGGAGAGAGAGAGAGAAAGTGAGCCAACTAAATGCACAGACAGAGAGACAGTTAGACAGACTGAGAGATGGCTGGGGGGAGAGAAAAATAGTGAGAAAGGAGTCAGTGACAGATATGGGGACTGACAGCTAAGACAGAGCTCCAGAGAGGAACTGAAAAAGAGAGAGAAGGGGGAGAAAGGGAGAGGAAACAGAGAGGGAGGGGGAGGGAGGGGGAGGAAGAACAAAGAAATAGAGACATGACAGAGACACACTGATATGAAAAGACCAATAGAAAAGTAGTCAGAAACGAGCAATTGGACAGAAAGACTCAATCTGTCAGAAGGAAACAGAGGGAAATAAAAAGAGAGAAAAAGAGATGGATGTTAACTAGACTTATTGCAGTGATTGTTTCACAATATATACAAATATCGAATCATTATGTCGTATGCCTGAAACAAATTTAATGTCATATGTCAATTATTTCTCAATTGTAAAAGTATGAAAATCAAAAGAGAGAGAGAGAGAAAGAAACAGAAAAACAGACTGGGAGGAAAGATTTGCAAAATTTGCAAACCAGATATCTGGTAAGGGTGTAGCATGCAAAACATATAAAGAATTCTTACAACTCAACAACAAAAAGACAACTCAATCAAAAAATGGGTTAAGTACTTGAACAGGCATTTCTCCAAAGAAGATATACAAATGGCCACTAAGCATGTGAAAGGAAACTCAACATCATTAGTCATTAGGGAAATGCAAATCCAAGCTACAAGACACCACTTCTCATCCACTAGGGTGGCTAGAATCTAAAAAACAGAAAATATCAACTGTTTTTGAAGATATGGGAAATTGGGACCCTCCTAGTCCCAATTGCTGATAAGGATGTAAAATGGTTCTGCTGCTGTGGAAGTTTGGCAGTTCCTCAAAAATCTAAACATAGAATTACCATTGATCTAATATTATAATTTTACTCTTAAGTACATACCCAAGTATATATCCTAAGTATATACTCCTAGTATATATATCCAAGAGAATTGAAAATAGGTACTCAAATAAATATATGTGATGCATGTTCATAACAGCAATATTCACAATAATCAACAGGTAGAAACAGCCCAAATGTCCATCAGTACATGAATGGATAAATAAATTGTGATATATCGCTACAATGGAATATTATTCAGCCATAAAAAAGAAATAAAATAGGACTTCCAGCGTCCAGTTCTGCATCTAAGGAGCTTGGAATTCGACACTCAGTCCTAACAACAAATTAGATGTTTATAGCAGTTTTATTCATAGTTGCCATAACTGGGAAGCAACCACAATGTCCTGCATTAGGTGAACGGATAAATAAACTGTGGTACATCCATACAGTGGAATATTATTCAGCACCAAAAAGAAATGAGCTATCAAGCCATGAAAAGACATGGAGGAATCTTACATGCATATTACTAAGTGAAAGAAGCAAATCAGAAAAGGCTACATACTGAATGATGCCAACTGTATGACATTCTGGAAAAGGCAATACTATGGGGATAGTAAAAAAGATCAGTGATTGCCAGGGGTTGGGAGGGAGAGATGAATAGGCAGAGCACAGAGATTTTTAGGGCAGTGAAAATACTCTGTATGATACCATAATGTTGGAAACATGTCATTCTACATTTCTCCAAACCTATAGAATGTACAACACCAAGAGTGAACCCTAATGTAGACTGTGGACTTTGGATGATTATGATGTGTCAATGTAGGGTCATCAATTGTATCAAATTTTACCACTCTGGTTATACAATTCTGATGGGGAATGTTGATAATGGGGGAGGCTATATGTGTATGAGGGCAGGGACTATATGGGAAGCCTCTGTATCTTCCTATCATTTTTGCTGTGAACCTTAAACTTCTCTAAAAAAATTAAGTTTCAGGGGCCTCCCTGGTGGCGCAGTGGTTGAGAGTCCGCCTGCCGATGCAGGGGATACGGGTTCGTGCCCCGATCTGGGAGGATCCCATGTGCCGCGGAGCGGCTGGGCCCGTGAGCCATGGCCGCTGGGCCTGCGCGTCCGGAGCCTGTGCTCCGCAACGGGAGAGGCCACGACAGTGAGAGGCCCGCATACCGCAAAAAGAAGAAAAAAAAAAAATTAAGTTTCAATAAAAGAAAAGGGAAAAAAGAAGGGGAAAAAAGAAATGAAATACTGATACATGCTACAATGTGGATGAACCTCGAAAACATTATGCTAAATGTAAAAAGCCAGACTCACAATTTCACAGAATATATGATTCCATTTACATGTAATATCCAGAATAAGAAATCTATAGAGACAGAAAGCAGATTGGTGGTTGTCAGAGGCTAGGGAGGGGGAAATGGGGAGTGATTGCTTAATGAGTACTGGCTCTCCTTTTGGGGTGATGCAGATATTTGGGGACTAGATAGAGGTGGTGGTTGTACAGCATTATGAATGTGTTAAATGCTACTGAGCTGTTTACTTTAAAATGGTTAATTTTTATGTTATGTGAATCTCACCTCAATAAAAAGAGGGAGAGAAAGAGACATAGAGAGAAGAAAAAAATGAGACTAAGAAAGAGAGAAGTAGGGGCTTCCCTGGTGGCACAGTGGTTGAGAGTCCGCCTGCTGATGCAGGGGATACGGGTTTGTGCCCCGGTCTGGGAAGATCCCACGTGCTGCGGAGTGGCTGGGCCCGTGAACCATGGCCTCTGAGCCTGCGTGTCCAGAGCCTGTGCTCCACAACGGGAGAGGCCACAACAGTGAGAGGCCTGCATACCGCAAAAAAAAAAAAAAAAAAAAAAAAAGAGAGAGAAGTAGACAAGGAGAAAGACAGACACAGACAATGATAGACAAGGTGACAGAAAGAGAGATGGAAGATAGCCTGAGAGAGAATCAGGCAGACAGACAGACTGCTAGAGGGAAAGGTAAACACAGACAGTCAGATAACAGATAGATACACAGACAGGAAGGCAGGCAGAGAGAGGGAGATGGACAGATGGAATGAGATAATGACAGAAACAGAGGAGCACAAATAGAGTCTAAAGACAGGGAGATAAAGAGTACAGCTAGACACAGGAGAGGAGAATGCAGACAGAGGATTAATGTGGGGAGATACACAACATAGGACACAGGAAGAGGGAAACAGTCACAGAGAGAAGGAGAGAGATAAAAGAAAACTAATAGAGACAGAGAGAAAGAATAGACCAAGAGACAGACCATAAGACAGAAAGGCAGACTATTGGGAAGGGAGAGAGAGTAACAGAAAAGCAGAGGTAGAGAAGAGACTGACAGAGGCAGACAGGCAGAGAGACAGACAGAGGGAGACTGACAGAGACAGTTTGTGATAGACCAAAAGACAAGAAATACAGAAGCTGAGAGAGAAACAGCAAGACAGAGAGACCTATGGAGAGAGAAACAGCAGCAAAAAGAGGCAGAGAGTCAGATATGGAGGGAGGACAGTCAGCTTGACAAAGACACAGACAGAAGTTCAAACTGATATAAATACATGCACACGATCAAAGAAACAACAGAAGCAGACTAATGGAGAGACAGGCTGACAGATTGCGTAGATAGCCAGAGCACAGACAGACAGACAGGTATAGATAGAAACTGACAAAGAGAGAAGCGAAAAGAGACACATACAGAGATAGAATGGCAAAGAATTGACAGAGACAGAGAAACAGAGACAAAGAAGCAAATGAACAGAAAGAAAGAGGCACAGAGTGTCAGAGAGACTGACAAAGGGACAGGAAGGCAGCCATACAGCACCACAGTCACACCAAAAGACAGACAGACAGACTGAGAACCAGACATGAGTGATGAAACAGAGACATATTCAAACAAAGAGAGAAAAAGAATAGAAAGAGATGGTCAGGGGTCATTGGTAAGAGACAGACTGAGACAGAATAGAAGGCAGGCAGGCAAAACCAGAAATAGACCAATCAAGAGGCAAAATGAGATGCAGACAGACACAGGGAGGGAGGGATGAGAGAGCGAGAGAAGAGAGAGAGGTTGAGAAAGAATGCAGGATGGAGACCAACAGTCAGAGCTGCAGGCCAACAAAGACATATCAACAGACAGAACCTGAGAGAGAGAGATATACAGAGACAGGAAGCAAGAAAGTAGACAGACAGAGCATCAACACAGACAAGGATAGACAGGAGGAGAGAAAGAGACATGGACAGACTGGGAGACTAACAGAGAAACAGGGAGACAGAGACAGAACCAAAAAACAGAAAAACAGACATCTGACATAGAGACAGACAGACAAAAATATGGGCAGAAAAGCAAATTGCAGAATACACAGAGGCACCCTTTCATGCCTCACCCCAACTCTCCCCACCATCACCACCACATATGCCCTTCATTGTTTAGCCTTACATAGAGGACAACGGGGAGGAATTTTCACAAGGTGCCTGCAACATGATAGAGATTTGTGGGAAGGTTCAAATCATGCTGGGAAGGAGATGGAGTCTGAACTTCTTTGCCTTTTGGAAATAGCCCAGGGCCCATGTGCTATTAGGTAGGAGAATACTTGTCCTGTGTCAATACTGTGAGCATTTGTTCTTTGTCAATACTGTAGGGTTTGGGTTGTTGTTAACTTTTTTTTAAGCAAACACATGAAATCTTTCAGAAGTCCATTGTTTGCAGATTTCCCATCATGCTTCCTTCCTCCCTGGAGGAAAATGTTTTGTTTCTTTGATAAAGCAAACTTACCACTTTTCTCTATTACAGTTTTCTATTGAGTGTCTTGTTTTCACAGTTTAGAATTCATATAGCTCTCAGGCAAGTTTCTCTAAGATGTTTCTATTTAATACTCAGCTGCAGCTCCAAAGAGTTTAACATTATTTTCGTTTTTTTAAATGAAAAATCTAGGGGAAACTTCTCTTCTTCCTATAAGCATTTCACCTTAAGTGTCTTCAAGGGACTTCTGGCTTTTTCTTCATTATGACTGGCATCTGATATTTGCTGCCCCCAACTGTATAAACAATGTGCAGATAAATAAGATGGGCTCCATAGGTGGCCTTTTTGTTTTTTTTTTTTTTTTTTTTGCTGTACGCGGGCCTCTCACTGCTGTGGCCTCTCCCGTTGCGGAGCACAGGCTCCGGACACACAGGCTCCGCGGCCATGGCTCGCGGGCCCAGCCGCTCCGCGGCATGTGGGATCTTCCGGGATCGGGGCACGAACCCTAGTCCCCTGCATCGGCAGGCGGACTCTCAACCACTGCGCCACCAGGGAAGCCCCATAGGTGGCCTTTTTGTTGCTACCAAATCTCAGGTGATTTTAGTCAGCCCAGTTCCTGCCCAGAAGGAGAAAGTTATGAGCTAGATGCTAAGAACCAGCTTAGCCTTCCTCCTAGAACCACTGGACATTTGTCATTTGACCTGAGGGAACTAGAGAGTGAGAGGGTGTCTGCTTGGTTTGTGCTTTGCTAAGATGGAGTACAGGGGACAGAAGTGGTCTGGTCTCCTGGAAAGTTCCCCAGCCTGCTTTGTGGAGGCCACTCACACTATAGAGAGATGAACAGGAAAGTCAGTTCTCCAGAGCATCAGGCACCTAACGTTTTCAGGAGAAAAATCACACAGCATGTGATTTAAGATCTAAGTTGGAATGCTGTCTACTGGAACTGTATCCACACTTACCTGGAATAAAAGATATCTTTTTTCTTCTCACTCTTTATGTAATTACTGGATTTTTAGAATTAGGCAGGCTGTAAGATCATGCAGTCCTTAAGTCCCACTTATAATCAAGGAAATGAAGGAAGAGTGGTCATATAGTATAGTAAATACTGTAGCCTAGTAAGTAGGGAGTTTAGGGTCAAAGACAGGCAGTGAGACAAAGAGGTTAGGCCTCAGGCTAACCTGGGCTCTGTGTATCCTGTGTTACATTCAGCAAATGTTTGACCTCTCTGTGCTTCATGAAAAATGGGGGAGACGATAGACTTATAGGGTGGTTGTGAAGAAATAAATGAGATAATGTAAGTAAGGAGTAATATGCTTCCCACAGTATCTGGCACATAATAGATGCTTAATATGTTAATTCTTATTATTAGCTCAGAAAGAAGTGGCTCAATAGAATTATGGCCTCTTGATTCCCGGTCCAGTTTCCTTTGAAAACTGGGATGTATGGAGTACCCACCAGAGTATAGTGATGTACTTAATATGGACTCTGCCTTTACAGCACCAGCAGTACCCTTTGTTGTTGTTATTCTGAATTTTCACAACTTTGGGAGAAACAAGAGCCTAATGAGCATTTTCTTCTAACTACATCACTTCACATTTGCTTCTAATCTTTGGTCATTGTGTGCAGGCCTTCTTAAATAGAGGCTACAGCCTGAGTTAGAATCTGAATTGTCCACAGGCCTCCACATGTTGAATAAATACATCTGTCCAAAGACAATGAAGATTCCAAACTCAATCAGAGCCACTTCCCCAAACTGGGGACTTGGTAGATCTGAGTAATACTCCAAGTCTGGTACACATTGCTGCAAATCTCTATTATTGGAAGACACGTAGGATGGGGAACCATTCGTCTGCTTGTTGAGCCTAATTGCAGTGTGCAAAGAGCTTGATCAGCAGAGAAGCTCTTTGAAAAGCCCTGCTTCAGGGGCACCAGGCCCACAGCTCAGAGCTGCTTTGTGTCTTAAAACAGGTCATCTCTATATAGTATCTGGAGTCACCGGAGGGGTGAAACTCCAAAGTAAATTCATGGAGATAGTGATCGATATTCTGCTGAAATCAGGGGGCACTTGGGCTCCTTTTATCTGCATGGACTATTACAAAATTGAACATAGGAATTAAATTCTGAAAATAAGTTGAAGCTCTTGGTATTAAGCCAGGAGTTGATTCCAATTTCCTTTATGTTTCAGCCTTTTTCATTTGAAAGGCCATTGCCTATATAAATAGGTTTAGGGGAATTCAGACTTTCTGCTAAGTGCTAATTGCTGTCTTAGGTGTATTGGAAAAAAAATAGAAACTTGGTAGACCTGTCTTCTGTCTACTAGGAGAGTACAATCTAAGACCACATGTAACTTACAAGGGCTTCATTTAGAATAATTGTTTAAGTTGTGATTCACAGATATTTTTCATAACTTGACTTCCCTGCCTCCCTGGCCAAGGAAAATGCCTCAAATCACCCTTCCACCCAAACTTAAAAGCTTGAGTTTGATGGTACTAGCTGCCATCATCAAACAACTTTGATCAACCCCATGGCACCAGTCTCCTTCATATTCCTGTTAATATATGAGTGGGAGATAAGCACATATAGCACTCTTGTTATATTTTCGTTGTCACCAGCCTATGTCACACTTGAATAGCCTTTTAGCTGGCCTCCTAGCCTCCAGATGTTTACCCATCTCTGGCTTGCACACAGCTGTCCCACTGTGATGAAGAGAGAAGACCCTCATAGGAGCCCTCGTTCTGGCTGTGCCAGTGCCTGCCCCTCATGGACACAACCATCCAGCTTGGTTTGGGGCTGGGGATAAGGGGCAAAATGTAATCATCTTCCCCATGCTTCCTCGAATAGACCCTAGTCTCACTTTTAAATTCCTCATCAGCTAGTTGAATTTCTTCGTGCTGGAAGACCAGCGTAATTGTTCTTTCCCTTGTGGGAGGCAGTTTTGGCGATGGGAAATCCTTCTTGGAGGGAAATGGGGATCTCAGATTCATATCAAGTTGGAGATGATGGCGGGGATGTTTAAAAGCACTGCTAATTAAGGCAGGAGTAAATCTGGCCTCTGGTAGACACCAAGCACTGGTTTGCAGCTGTTATATTACTATCCTCAGCACCTAAAACAAGGAGGACATCTTAAGTAAAACATAAGAGAAGACAAAAAGCAAGGTCCCAATATAGAGTAAGATGAGGCTCTGAGTTTATGAGAACTCTTGTACTGGCAGTGAAGCAGTTACACTTTAGTCCACTAGGGAAATAAAGCCATGTCAGACTACGGATGTGGCTCAAAGTCATGATTTTGTAATCGTTCCTGGAGTGTCCTGTCTGGATGGGAAAAATGGTGAGTACAAACAGTGTCTGCTGGCAAGCCCATTGACTCTCATTAATGGGAAGCTTAAGAGGAATGTGTAAGCTGGGAAATGCACTGGCCTTTCACCAACTGCTTGAATTGTCACAGTACCAATTTCTCTTCACACCACTGATGCCTTCTCGGAAGTGAGAACTTGTGGTCTGTTTGATTCAGGGGTTATAATTCATCATAGGCTGTGGAGAACAAATGACAGGTTCTGAAAAGGGGCTTAAAGTTGGAGCTGACCAACCGAATTTTCTTTCCTGGCAGTCTTTAGTCTTCATTGCCATCTTTTGTCTCTACTCTTTAAATCCTTACTTAAGAACCAGTTGAACTCAGGACTTTCTCTAAACTTAATTCATTTATAATAATGCAGGAGGGAGGATGAGCATTAAGCTCCATCAAATAGATGACTACCTTTGCAACAGTAGATCTTAGACTGATCAGGAAATTCACTGCATTGCTTTAGAACCTTCATTAATGGCACCTTTCAACTGGGAGGTCACCCGTGGAAGGAACTCGGTCCTTCTTCTTCCTCTGGATCTTCATACAGTAGCCACTGCAGCGTTCTGCATATAGTGGATAAGCAATAAGTGATATCACATGGACTGTTTGGTCTTTCATGTTTCTCGTCTCTCAGCAATTTAGAATCTAGATTGCAGAAAACAGAGGACCACATTTTACTATGACTTCTTCCTCCAATAGTTCAGGTGCATTCTTTAAATCAAGCCTATAGAACAGGCCAGGAGTCCCCAAATTTCTCCCCATCTGTGCTAAAGTACCAAGCTTTCTGTTTTGTTTTATTTATTTATTTGTTTGTTTGTTTATTTATTTATTTTTGGCTGCATTGGGTCTTCATTGCTGCACACGGGCTTTTCTCTAGTTGTGGAGAGCGGGGGCTACTCTTCCTTGCGGTGCGTGGGCTTCTCATTGTGGTGGCCTCTCCCACTGCAGAGCACTGGGCTCTAGGCACGCGGGCTTCAGTAGTTGTGGCTCGTGGGCTGTAGAGCGCAGGCCCAGTAGTTGTGGTGCACGGGCTTAGTTGCTCCGTGGCATGTGGGATCTTCCTGGACCAGGGCTCGAACCCATGTCCCCTGCATTGGCAGGCGGATTCTTAACCACTGCGCCACCAGGGAAGTCCCCAAGTTTTCTGTTTTCATGTAAATTTTTTCAAGGCAGGGATCATGTGAATCTAGATGTTGGATGTTATAGTTGTTTATCAATGATAGCCATTACTATTTGTGCTATACTTTACATTTTTTAAGAGCTCTGAATTAACAGAGGAAAGAAAAGGGAAGGAAGATACTGATTTAGCATAGTAGACAATATGAAGTCAAAAATACTTGGGTTCAAATCCTGGCACTGCCATATCCTAACCATGTGATGTTGGATTATTTGCTTCTCTTTGAGACTCTGTTTCCTCAGCTTTAAAACAGAAGTAATATCTCCGTTCCAACCTTGTCAGATTGTTGCAAAGATTAAATAAGGTAATACACTGGAATTCTCTAGCACAGTGATGGGCACAAAGTCGAAGTTAGTGGTCTGTAAATTATTATTATGTCTGTGCTCCACAAAGACAGAGCAAGAGAATCATCCTGTGATGCAGTAATTGAGAGGAAATCCTTTTGAAATTTATGTTTTCTAAATTTTTCTCAGTGTCTGTTTTTGAAAGCGTGATGTATATTTCAATTCCTGCCCATCATAAATGCAGCACATCATATTTTCTCACTTTATTGCATGGGCTTAATTAATAGATTGACTATTGTTAGGATTCCAAATTATTTGAAGCCTCCACATATCCAGCTGGTATCCCTATCTTTCTCCTTAAACGCTGGTGTGTGTATTATGATTTTTTTTAATGTATATGAGTGTATATGTGTGTGTTCATATACACACAGACACATAGCAACAATCTTATGAAGAATTCAAAATGCTATATTTGGACCGCCAGATTATAATGTTTAATGTTATAAAGTTGAAAACAGGTAAAGTAGAAATTTTACTGAGTCTTAGATTAGACAAAGCCTCACACAGTCATCTAATTCAACTCCTATTCCCTACCCTACCACCTCAATACAGAATCACATATGACACATTCCTGACAGGCATTCATCTAGCTTGTGTTTAAATATTCCAAATGATATTAAGATCACTGCTTTTAAAATGCAGCTAGTCCCTTCTCCATGGACCTCATGGGTTCTTGTGGGGATCCCAGGAGATGACATGTCAGCAGTAGACCATAGTGCTGGGTACCTAAAGGTTAACTATTATTATCACTTTGTAGTGGGACCATTCTAATTATTACAAATGTAGTTCTTGTATCGAACCTTAAGCTGCTATGGTCCTCTAAATATTTGAATACAGCTCAATGCTCTCAAATTTTCTCCTCACTAAGCTAAATATTCTAGTTACTTCAAAATGCACCTCATAAGAGATGGTTTCCAAACACTTCACCCCAGTCGCTTCCCTTTGGTGATATTTCAGTATTGCTCTTATTACCTGCCCATCACAGCAGAACACAGCGGCCAGAGCAGAAAACAGTGTGTCTGTTATTTCTCAGCCTCTAGAGTCCACTTAATTAGGCTTCTATTAATACAGCCTGAGTTACATCTGCTTTTCTGGAAGCTACTTCATATTGTTATCTCATATTCAATTTGGAAACTAATCCCCTAGATCTTTGTAATGTGAGTCACAGTGAAGTCATATTTCCTCCATTCTGTTCTTCTATGGCTACCCTCCATTTTTTCCTATGTTACATTCCACTTTTATAATTCTGGATTTGTCATTCCAGCCACTTTTCCTCACATAAATAAAGATAGATACAATAACAAAGCCAGGAAATAGTGACATTCACTGTCTTCTCGCTCAGAATATTCTCAGCAATTTATCAGTCCAGGTGCTGGTTTTCACCATCACCCTTAACACCACTCTGATCCTTCATGAAAGCCATAGTAAATCACGTGGTCTGATTCTTGTTTCCCAGAGCTTTCATCTTCTGCTCAGTTCTGTCCTATCTTCAGGAGAAATCACATTCTACTCTAGCTTGCCAAAACAATATAGAGTAGTGGCTGGCAGTATAGTGTATGAGAAAGAGCATGAGCTTTAATAGCAGACAGATTCGGGTTTAAATACTAACAATGCCACTTACTAGCTGTGTAGCTTTGGACAAGCTACTTAAAACATCTCTAAGCCTTAGTTTTATGTGGCTTTAAGATTTTAACAAGATAGCTTCTATACAATAGTGCCTAGAAGATACTCAATAAATGGTGGTGACAATTGTTTTTGAAACTCAGTTCTATAATCAAGTATGTTTACTCCCAAGCTTTATCTTATCTACAGTTGTAACAAGCAAGCCTGTTATAACTTCATCAAAAAATCATATACTAAAATATTGAATAGGACATGGGCAAGTAGAGAGCCCTGTATCAACTATTAGAGGCCTCCTTCCAAACTGTTGCCAATCCATTCATCACTACTCTTTGAGTACAACTCTTCAACCAGCTAGGAATACAGCTATAACTAAATTATCATCTGATCCATATTTATTCATCTTTTTTTATAAGGTAACTCTGAAGGATTTGCTGTAAAGCTGTCATTCTAGTATCCTTTTCAAAGAAAAAATAAAATCTACTTAACCAGACATGTTCTCATACTGGAGTCTCTGGTCACCACTTACTTTCTTAAGTGCTTATACATCATCTGTTTAATAAACCATTCTTTTACAATGATAGTCAACAAGCTCAGCAAGCTGTCATTTAAAAAAATTTGTTTCCCCTCCCTTTGAGAAAGAAAGGGGAGAAAAGCATAAGAAAGATGGTCCATGTGGTCATAAGGGTAGCTTCTCAAGCTTTCTTTTACTTCAAAGGCGACACTGCAGTACACCCTGGACCAAGGAAAATTATATATGATTATGTGAAAACACTTAACTTGGCATAGGTTTCTGGGGGGAGGAGGCAGTGGTTAGAGCTATCTGGAATCAAGAGGCTAATTTTCTTTATCAGAAACAAAGCTAGTTTGACTCTCTTGAGTTCCTCATGTTTAAATATTACATTGTTCTCTGTCTCTCCTTCTCTATCCCCCTTTAATTAGCGTATCCATCTGTTTTCCTGGTACTAAGGGGAGGCTCATTGGTTGGTAATTACAGCTATGTCCCTGGGCTCCTACTTTGCAAATGTGCTTCACATTCATGACCTTCCAGGCTCAGGTAACAGTTGCTCTTTTCTGGGGTTCTATTGCTTATCTTTGTTGGCACCTGTTATTTCCTCCTACTTCACTCAAGCCAGGAATTTACTTCCCTAGAGTTTCTCAGACTACTCCTCAGTGAATCTGACCCTTTGCTTAGATGTCTCTGACCCCTTATTAGAAAGTAATTATAACCCAGGGCCTCCAGGACAAAATTAGGTTCCAAAATTCCCATCTATCAGAAAGTATATGAGGGATGGCAACTGTGCCCAGCATACCATACCTTTAAGAAATGCTCATTAGAAAAAATGAGAAGAGTCCAGAGTGTCAAATGGATGAGTAAATGGAGGTAAGGATGAGCAGTTTGCAAGCTTGAACACTTCTGCCAGCAGTTGGCTGAGTGCCCTTGCACTGATTCCTCTGGCTCCTTCTCCTTAGTCAGAAGGCATATATATTCCTCTCAGGGCAATCTTCTCAAACCAACCATGAAGCTCCTGCAGGATCTGATCTTAACTTTCCTATTCAGTACCATCTCCTACTCTGTCCCCACTACCATGGTCATCATGGTTTTTAAATCAAAATTTGAATAAAAAATTAAAACAAGTGTTTGGACCAAAAACGCTTTTTAATTTATCCATATTGCAGCCCCATTTTACAGAGAAGGAAACTAAGCTCCAAGAGGTTAATTAATTAACCCAAGGTAATACAGCAAGTAAGTGGTAATTCTGGGACTCAGATCCAAGTCTGTCTGACTCCAGAGCCAAAGCTCTTAACCATCATTGTGTCTACCTTTGATGCCATTTTATTCATAAGTGGATAGAATGCTGTGAAAGGCAGACAACCCTCTGGCTGAACACTTAGGATGACCTGTAGCTTTACCAGACACTCCCCCACTGCTCTCCACTCAGATTCAGTATTCTCACAGATGTCCAATCTCATGTATGCCTGCCCCTTTGGTTTAGCTCATGCTGTTCCCTTCCCACACCTTTCACTTGGCGCTTTAACCTCTTCCTCCTCTCTGCCGATGAAATTGTACCCATTGTTTAAATTCCATTTGTTCCAAGAAGGCTTTCCTCACCAAATTCTCCCCTCCCATGCCTCTGTGACACTTGTTGCAACTCCAACATTTAGCACTTTATTATACACTATTTAGTGTTTATGACTCTCTTTGAAGTCAGAAATCATGTTTTATATTTTTGTGTATCTCCATATCACCTTGCGCAGGGTCAGTTTTATAGATGTTCAATAAATATTTGTTTTGACTCTAGTAGATATATAATAATCAATCGAATTCATTGTGTAATATGTATTGAATATTTTCTGAGAGAGTTCTCCTAGCCACTCCTCCCATTATGAGAAATTAAGCCTACGCCACAAGTTTTCAAATGAGTGTAAAAATACTTTGCAATATCTAGACACAGTACTAAAATCTCTTATCTTTAACTTGCACTCCTGACAACACCTAAATTAATATAACGGGACAGTTGAAAAGGGTACTGGTGAATTAACTGAACCAGTCAAGATGTGGGTTCTACTGTCATCTCTGACACTTATTATGAGACCTGGGACATGTCCTTAACTTCTCTGAGCCCTAGTTTCCTTATCTAGTAAATGGGGATAATAATACCTATTTTCCCCACCTTAGTGGGTTGTTAAGAGAATGTAAATGAGAAAATAAATTTATTGGCATGTGTTGTAAAACGTAAAGCATTATGCAGAACTGGGCTATTAGAATATTATATTTTCTAAGCATTTTTAATTATCTGGGAAAGAGAGCCACAGTTATCAATTATTTAGAAGTAATTCCATTACTTCCTGTGGAAAGGACTCTAGCTTAGTCCTCAAAGCAAGTAATAGACTTGGCACAGGGTTTCTGTGAGTTGGCCAGGATTCCTTCAGTGAGAGAATCATATGTTCCTGATCTAAAAATTGACCACTGTGGGCACAAAGAGGAAACCACTTTGTTTTCACTAGGTAATAGGGCAGCTCTCTCTGGCTGCACAGTTGGGGCCTTTTGTAATAGTACTTGCTTGCTGTGCTGCCCTTGGGGTGAGTTAATGAACCACTAGAGAGCTGCTCTGAATTAAAAAGGTCATACCTGACATGAGCCATTTCAGCATAAACATCCTGTTCTTTTCCCCTCTTCAAGGGGGAGATTTCATTTAAGACCATCTGTGATTTAATGAAAACTTAAATTGTGTGGATGGCAGAATGGCCCTTGCAAGTAAATGTCAGGAGAAAAAAACCACCAGGAATTACAGGATCATAAAATGTGAGAGGTGAAAGACCCTTTAGGGATTATGGAGTCCAGCCGCCTCATCTCACAGGTGAGGAAACTAACATATAGAAAAAGGAAGTGACTTATTCAAGATCACACAGTAAACTTAGTGACAGAGCTGACACTAGAAGTCAGGTTTCTCCCAAGTCTTCATACTTCTTGCTCACCGTACTTTCCTCTACATCTGTTCATTTAAGTTAGACTTTAGCAACTTTTTAAGAAGTGGTAGCAATTTTAGTGTCATTCTCTAAATTGGAAAAGCTGCCTGTAGTCTACTAGCCAGGAACAACTGGAATGTCCCATCCCCATTTATTTAGAATCAGGCACTTACTGTTTTTAGGGAAATCATTTTCCACACCTTAAATTTTCTGTCATCTCCACAGAAGAGTCAAGCAACTATTTCACATCTACATACTACACAGTATTTCTAAGTTGTTTAAATCTAAAGGAAAATGAACAAGCACCATCTTCATGAGTAGCCGGGTGGCATGGTGGGATAGAACATCAGATTAAACTGAAAGAGTGAATTTAATTTCAATATAATTGGCAGGGACCTTGAACAAGTCACCTAACCTGCCTCTGTCAAATGGAAAACACAGTACTAGCAGCACGGCTGTGTTCCCTCTCTGGTCTGCCCTTTTGCCCTTAGATCGCACTTCAACCAACACCTTGACTCCAACCCACACTTCCTTCTGAACCTTCGAAACACTGTCCATCAAATTTTCTTGGCTCTCTTGAAGACCTTTTCCTGCTTCCCCTTCCCTTTACCCACCTTAGCCAACTGGCCACTCTTCTGAGTGTTGTGATGGGGCTCCACAAGTGCCCTGGGCTACCTACATGTCCTGAGATTCTATCATTACTATTTGATGCTATATGTCAGATTTTCCCAGATTAGGAATTCAGGACATCTAGCTCTGCTGTAACCCTGAATCCTGATTATCTTGCTCTGGCTCCCTGGATCCTGTACCTAATACATTCTATTCTTAGGTGACTTCCTTTGAGTGGCCAGACCATTAAGTGTGATGGAATAATACTTTAGATAACAGGATTGGGGTGATCTGAAAGCTGTGTAATTTGGAAGCGTTTCGTGTGTGTGTGTGTGTGTGTGTGTGTGCAATAATTTAATCCCTCTACTTTGAAAAGATAAAAAAATATTCTTTACAGATTGGATATGTCAAGTAAACTGCTTTAAGAATCCGCAGCGCTGATTGTAACTTAAGGCAAAGGCAAATACGTGAACTAAATCCACACAGTTAACCTAGTTCCACTGCTCTTCTGGGAATCAGGGTGCTGTCTGTGACCAGGAGTGGCTGCCCTTCTTCAGCTAAAACTTCCTTTGTTCCCCCATGCGTATTTTGCTTCAGCTATATAAGTCTTTTAAACTCCTAAATTAGGGTGTTGTTGAACATTTTAAGACTCCTTAAAAGCTCTCCTGGTGACAGACTATAATAATCCATCTCCTCAGAAAACTGCTTTATGGAGTGTGTTAATACTGGTGAGCTATAGGAAGCACTGATCCTTTTGGGCTTTCTAGTTCTAGCTGAAGTCACTCACTTGGTTGTTGTGAATTCTTCAACCCTTTGAGTCACTTACAGGACTTCTGTAGCCATGGCTTTATCTGTGGCAGATCTAAGGTTCACTTTGGTGGGCAGGGTGACCCTATATAAAGCATGTCCCAAGTATGGAGTAGGAAAATTCTCAAACTAAGTAGCAAAAAATAGTAAGTTCCAGTGATGTCTCCAAGCCACTTTGGCCTCAACTTTGGAGAGCAGCAACTAGTAGTATAACCTGCATTGACCCAGAAGAACAGAGGAAATAAGATTAATTCTCAAGGCACATGGGACCTGAGCCTCTTCTATTCAGCACTCTAGAGCAGGGTTCAGTAAACTCTAGCCTGTAGGTGAAATCTGGCCCATTGCCTGTTTCTATAAATAAAATTTTATTGGAACATAGCCATGCCAATTGTTTACATATTGTCTCTGACTGCTTTAGATTACAGGTGCAGAGTGGAGTAGTATGACAGAGGCTACATGACCCACAAAGCCTAAAATATTTACAATCTGGCCCTTTACAGAGGTTTGGCAACCTCTGCTCTAGATTAAAAACTGGGGCTTGAATGGAAATATAAAGGTTGCTTGGATTGCACTGTTAAGTGAAAGTAATTTGTAAGTTATATAGCTACAATCCCATAATACTTTTTAAACAAAATAATTTTGCTGTGTATGCTTTTTAAAAGTTCACACAGTAAAGAAAGATGTGAAAATCACAATAATGACACCCGGAGAGAACACCTGTTAACATTTTGGCATATACCTTTTCTGGCTTTATGGCCAGTGTGTCAGTTTTTTAAATAAAAAACAATTGAAACATATGGTTTTTAAGCCTGATTTTTTCACTTATTAATGTATCTTGGCATCTTTCCATGTCAGTAAACATAGATCTACATCATTATTCCTACTGGCTACAGAGTATTCCATTTATAAATATATCATTTAATTTATTTAACCAATCCTCTATTATTGGACAGTTATATTGTTCCTAATTTATTTTCTTCTTATGGCAATGCTGTAACAGACATTCATCATATGTATGTCTTTTCACACTTGTATTTTTATATTCTTTTCCAATTTTTCAGAAATCATCAGTTACTTTTATGATGTCAAAAAAATCCTACAGCCCTCTGTTTTAGGGTGAATGGATGTTTCCATAAATGGCAAGAGATTTCAATTGTATTAATGCAGACACAGAGCCAGAGGGACTAGAAGGTCACCTTCCCTCACAGGTAGGTTGAATTAGTGTACCCACCCGAGATCATTAAATAACAGTTTTGCCACTTAAGGCATGTGCATCTCAATAGGTTTTTGTGAAAGCTTCTAGTCACATTAAATATTAAAGAGTGATGGCGAAGCATTGCTTCAAGAGAACATAATGGCCCAAAGGAAACTGGAAGGCTCTATTAAAAGAATAGGCCAAAAAAAGCCCCACAGCACTTCTAGCAGGATCAAATTTCTGATGGAGATAATAGAGCTAGCAGTCAGAAGAGGTGAGAAAGACAGGAAGGCACTATGCCCTGTGGACATGGGCTAAACACAAAATGCACTCGGAGTCCCAAGAAGCTCCTCTGTGCCCCTGAGCATTATTAGGGGAGATGGGAAATGGGCACAGAGGTGGCACTATCCCTAGACCGCTCCTGTGAAACAACCACATCCCCATTGCTGCAGCAGGCATTCACATGAATGAGGTTCTTAGGTCACCTTAAAACGCCTTAATTCAGACTTATTGGAGATTCACCTGAACACAAAGAACTCTGCTGACTGTAGTAGACCGCCTGGCTGGGCATTTTTCAGCAGATTTGGTGAACAGGGAACCAGTGTGTGGGGAAGCATAAAAGTCAGTGTTAACCAAATCGAATAGTTTAATGACATCACGAAAAAGAAGAGAGCAGCAAGAATATTGTGTCTGTTTGAAAATACTCAGCCAGTAGTAGAAATGCATTCTCCCTGTGGTGATCCATCGTCCAGATTGAAAAGCAGACTGGGCCTTAATATTCTGCACAATCATTCACATGTGAACAGTTAGCCTTTAAAAATTAGATGTCAACACTCGGTTTTTACCCAACACTTTCCTTCCAAGTTGCCTGAAGTACTCCGTGACATCAATGATAGGTAAAGAGATGCTCAATTACCCAGACATGGGAGGCAGAGAAATTTCTGCTTTCTTCCTTCTCAAGCCTGTGATCCTCAGTCTTTCTCCCCTGCCACTCACAGGCCTCTCTTTTCCTTCTGCACACTGTCTTCAAGAAGAGAGCTGTCCTATGGCTGCCCTCCCTTGTCTCACTTCTTCAGAGGCCAAGCAATAGAATACTCTTTGCTCCGAGAGCCCCTCTGCTTAAATTATCTCACAGGACGCTTCTTCAGTAGCCGCCAGGGTACCAGCAACTGAGCTGCTTGGAGGACTTTCAGGAACTTTACTGACTCTAACCCAGAGCTTCCTAACCTTCATTAATTGTGTCATATACCTCCTAGTTTGCAAACTTGTGAGAGCAATAACTAATATCCCAGTGAGAGGAACAAGTGCTATCTCTGCATGAAAAGCCTGCCTTGCTTTCCTACACTGAGGGGATGTCTGCAGTCCCTTGGATAAGCCTGCCAAGCTGGAAACCCTGCTATAATCTGGGACACAAATCTGAACTGTATTGAAAACAACAGGGTCTATCTCTACTCAGCTTTTTCTGTCTATCCACATCTTTTTTTCCTTCCTTTTTTTTTTTTTTTTGTGGTACACGGGCCTCTCACTGTTGTGGTCTCTCCTGTTGCGGAGCACAGGCTCTGGACGTGCAGGCTCAGCGGCCACGGCCCACGGGCCCAGCCACTCCGCGGCATGTGGGATCTTCCCGGACCGGGGCACGAATCCTTGTCCCCTGCATCGGCAGGCGGACTCTCAACCACTGCGCCACCAGGGAAGCCCCTTCCTTTTTTTAAAAATCAACCTTTTTTACTTTGTGATAATTGAAGATTCACATGCTGTTTGTAAGAAATAATACAGAGATCCTATATACCTTTCACCCAGTAACATCTTGTAAAACTGTACTACAGTAGCACAACCAGGATATTGACATTGGTACAGTCAAAATGCAGAACAGTTCCATCACCACACAATCCCTCATGTTACCCTACCTCCGTCCTGCCATATACCAGCTACTAATATGTTATTCATTTCTATAATTTTGGCATTTCAAGAATATCATATAACTGGAATTGTACAGTATGTAATCTTCCTGAATTGGCTTTTTTTTACTCAGCATAATTCCCTTGAAAATCATTCAAATAATGGTGTGTATCAGTAGTTGACTGTGAAGTATTCCATTCTATGGATGTGCCACAGCTTAACATTCATCTCTCGAGAACATCTTGTTTTTTTCCAGTTTTTTGCTATTATGAATAAAGCTACTATGCATATTCATGTACATGATTTTGTATGAACATAAATCTTCATTTCTCAGGGGTGAATGTCTAGAGTACAATTGCTGAGTCATCTGGTAGGTGAATATTGAATTTTTTAAAGGAAAAGATAAACTTTTCCAGAATGACTGCTCCATTTAACAGTACCACCAGCAATGTATGAGCGATTCGGTCTCTTCACATCCTCACCAGCATTTGGCGTAGTCAATTTTTTATTCTTTTAGCCATTCTGAAGGTGTGTAGTAGTCTCTCATTGTGATTTTAATTTGCATTTCCCTAATGGTTAATGATGTTGAAGATCTCTTCATGTGCATATTTCTTTGGTGAAATATCTCTTCACGTCGTTTGCACAATTTCTAATTGAATCATTTTCTTTTTCTTTGTTTTTCTATTGAGTTTTAAGAGTTTTTTATGTACTCTAGATACCATTCATTTGTTAAGTCTGTGGTTTGCAAATATTTTTTTACTACTCCTCAGCATGCCTTTCATCTTCTTAACAAGGTCTTTTGCAGATCAAAAGTTTTAATTTTGTTGAAATCTAGTTTATCAATTTTTCCCTTTATGGGTCATGTTTTTGGTGTCAAAGTTAAGAGCTCTTTGCCTGTCACTAGTTCCCAAAGATTTTCCCCTGTTTTTCTCCTAAAGTTTTACATTTAATATTTAAGTCTATGTTTCATCTTGAGTTAATTTTTGTATAAGGTATATGATTTAGGTCAAGTATCTTTCTTTCTTTCTTTCTTTCTTTCTTTCTTTCTTTCTTTCTTTCTTTCTTTCTTTCTTTCTTTCTTCAGTTGCCCAATTGCCTGAGCAGCATTTGTTGAAAATCACTGAATTGGTTTTGCACCTTTTTCAAAAATGATGAATATTTGTTTGGGACACATCTTTTTTACCCCTGACAGTATCACCTCCATCCACATCTCCAAAACTGACAAAAGAGAGTTAAGACAGCCAAGGATGTTATGTCAGTGTGCTTTTTAGTAAATAATACTAAAGAAATAATAGTAGCTAACATATATGGAGTGTTTCCTATGTGCCAGAGACTTCTCATACCTTATTTTATTTATTCCTCACAACATCCTATAATGCACATACTATTATTACCATTTTGCAGATGAGAAAACTGACTCAGAGAAGTTAAGTACCTTGCTCATGGTTAGTGGTGAATCTGAGAGTCAAACCCAGGTTTTGATTCTAGGGCCTATCTTAACCACTAGGCTACCCCTTCTCTCAACACCAGTTCTTCATGTGCCAGACCATCCAACCACCCTGCGTAAGAACCAATACTCTAATCTATAATCATTATAATGAGAGCAACAAAGGACTTATTCCTCTTTTGAAAGTGATGGTAAGTCTGCAGTGGTTTACAACAACCCCTGGTTTATATCAATGACCTTCTCACTCTTTAGGAAGAAATTCTAACTAGGGCAACAAACCCCTACATGTCACCAATTCCACCTTACCAGCTGCTACAGTATAAACCATCAAACTGCTCTGAGGCAATGCTCCTTTCCCCATTCCATTCTTGGCTGTGTGATCCTTCTGTGTGTATATGTGTGTTTATATGTTGGGGACAAAGGGAAAGAGGGAAGGCTAGTGAAGGTTTGCAGGGACTTGGGCCAGGGTCAAGATTGGAAAGAGCAAACAGAGGAAGGGAAGCAGAGGCTATAGTTGGACTGATTTTCTGAAACTCCAATTTGTTAGTTTTCTAGCAAGAGAATCGTAGTATGTAAAATGACTCAAACTTCCCTCTTTCACCCATGTAGCTTGAGATCTTCACCCAAGCATGAACATATTGGTGCCCTGGATGATCCAAAAAACCACCTGGAACCCCCTCAATGACCACTCTGGCTAAACACTCTTTATTGAAAGCTGCTCTGGCTCCAAATGCAGTTGTTATTGCTGTGAGGCCTCAAACACATGGAAGTGTATATGGAAAACTTCCTAGCAGTTCAGCAGCCTGGCTGATTAGCTGTGATGCTTTTAGTGTCTCTGAATTTGATATGGGCCAGTGCTTCCTAAATTCTCCAAAGATGACCTTGTATTATGTAAAGGGAACATTTTTGTTGATTATCAGACCTTGAGATTCACATTTCCTTATTCTCTCCTACTTAACTACTTGCCTTCCATTTTGCATTCATTGAGCTTTGGGGAAGCAATATTGTAGTTTGAGCTGATTAGAGGGGTGGGGAAGCATGAAGGCATAAAGAGGACAAAAGTAGAAAGGTAGTTGTTAATTAACAACACGTGTTTTGGAAAACGTTTTATTCAAATTCAAAAAGAACTCAGCTGCACAAATCCATGGGTAATACAAAAATTATGATGGAGTTTTTTCACTGGTGAAAACCATTCCTCCTCATGGCACTTGGAAAATATCCTGACACACCAACTCCAAACACCTAACTTATATCCTGGTTTCAGAAATTTTTCCAGAATTCATGACGCTTTAAGCTGTCTGAAAATGCCTATAACTGTGTCCATGGTAAAGCCAGGGGGGAAAAAGGAAAATATTTTATCTCTGGAAGACAACCTTGAGCTATGAAGCAGGGTTCTGTGGGCAATGATAGAGATTTTGAGTTTAATATTCATTGTTTTCTTAAAGAGGGTGGTCAGTCTGAGGCTGTTATTACAAATACCCACTTATCCCTTGGAACACTTGAGCTATAGAACTTCAAGGACAATTTGGACTAGGAATGAGCATAAGCGCTTTGAGTCTCATTGCCTAAGCAGTCTTCAAGTTTCCAACTGCCTTTCCTATCTTGCAGATTCTTTCCTCCTCATTGAAAGAATTCCAATAGCTGAAAGGCCACAGGCATTCTAATTAATTTTTTTGTACTGGAAAGCAAGACAGAGAAGTCATCTCCTGCCTCCTGGAAAAATAGGATATTCTTTTCTCTTTAGAAATTGTCTCTGGGGAAAAAGGCCATCCTCCCTACCTGCACTTCCCTCCTAGAAGCATCCCTTTGCATAAGGAATCACCTTACTTTGATATCTGGGGAGAGGGAGTGAACTGTACTGGTTTGAGAAAATTCAGAAAGAGAAACCACATGGTAATTTAAACAGAGGAAGTTTACTGTAACTATTAACAATAATGGGGGATTGGCTAGTGAAAAGTAAAGAGAACTGTAAAGAATGTAGGAATAGCAAATATAAGGAGCAGCCACTATACCGTAAGACTGAGTTAGAGCACCCAAGAGAGAACCCTTCCAAAAGGGATGAGATCCAGACATTGCAGGAGAGGGCACAGCTGTGGTTCACTGGATAGCAGAGAAATTGCTGTGGTGCTTTGCTGGCAGAACTTTCTGGAATTATGACTCCTGGAACTTTTTAGAAATCTGCCCAGGGGAACTTTTGGAATATCTACCCTCTACAGTGCCAGGAGAGCTATTCACAGGGAGGTATCTCAACATAAGACACTCCACTACAAAACTGCCTGAGGGAGGGGTACTGGGAGAAGCTTCTGGGTGCTTCTGATTGCCATGTACTACAGAAACTGCATGCCGGTAAAGCTGCAGGCACTGCAGGAACCTAGTGCTGGGAAAGCTGTGTGTGCTGCTGGAGATAGGAAACTGGTGGCCTAGGCGGCAGGAGCCTGCCAGGTGAATACACCAGCACACTGGGACCAGGAAATACAGCTCCTTCCTGCTGAAATGTCTCTCTCGTGCCCCCTACTGACAAAGCTTAACACTGTGCCAACTGGCAAAGGTAAAATATTTAAAGGGCCCAGAACTCTTTACACAGAGCAAGCAATAAGGGTGAATTTGAAGGTAAGAGGCAACAAATTGATAACTGGCACACCAGCCTAGCTCAGGTAATAGTAACTCTCTAACAGTGTTAGCTCCTAGCCCCAGCTCATGGTCTGAGTGGTCTCTCTTCCTCTTACAATTTGGGATGAGGAGATAGAAATCAGTTACCCTTTGTCTCCCTGTCTTTTATCACCTCTCCCCACATCCTATGTAACAACAGCCACAGGGGAAAATAGCAGCTATAGCTCTTATCTCCACTACTCAACCTCTTCTTCTCTGACTACTAAAATCAGGTTACCTTCAACTCTTTGTTCTCCAGCTACCTTTGCTGTACCAGTGGGATGGGGACAAGCATTTACTTAATGTCTAACATATAGCAGATTGCAGTAGAGGTGGCAGAGTTCAGTGGTTAAAAGCATGGGCTTTGGAGTCAAGCTTGGATTAGAATCCTCACTCTGCCACTTGCTGCCTGTGTGATCTTGGGCAAGTTGCTTAACTTCTTTGAACCACCATCTCTTCCACTGTAAATGGAGATAATCATACCTGCAACTCAAGAGTGTTGTGAGGATTAGGCATAAGTAATGTACCAAATATAATGCCTGACACCTATTGCTCCTCCGTAAACTGAGAATCATAATAACTCCTGCCTCATAAGGTTGTTTTAAGGATAACGTGCATATAAAACGCTTAATGCAGTAAGTTACACAGGAAGGTGCTCAATAAGTGATAGCTCTACATAGAGGTGTACCTATCAGGCATTGTGCTATGTACTTTACATTTGTTAATTTGTTTACTGTCTTATTTCCCCTTTGTCTTCCCCCCATTCACCCTAGCCTCCCTACTCTGTGCTTCTGCCTACAGAAGGAACAAAAACAATATTCTTGACCAGCTGACTGCCTGCTGCTCTCGTGAGCAAACCTAGACCACCAGCCAGACACTCCTCTCAGCCCAGAGGCCCTCTTGAGATGGAGACAGAAGGGCTTAGTTATTCATTCTGGCTTATGACAAAAGGTCTCCATCCCTTGGCAAAAAACTAATTTCCTTAGTAGTTACACAATTGCTTCTTTGAAGTTGGTTACACACCAAGGGAAGAAAGAGCCAACTCACAGACCTCTAAATCATCCTAAAATCGAAGTCTCATTCTACTTCCAGTCATTAGAGAGAGGCTGGGAAGAAAAAGGAAATGAGACTAAATCGTGTTGAAAAGAGCACGTTTTTCTACTGTCAGAGCGATATGCCCCTGGCAGAGTTCAGACCAAGTGACACATACAAAACTCCTCCTTTATTGAAAAAACTTCGGGTGCTTCATAAGCAGCCATTTATACTCATGTATGAATATTTGGCTGGTCTACTGCATAAGTGAAATTTCTGGGTAAGACACCTTAACCTTTTTTGAACTCATGCAACTTAGCAGGAGGCAGGGATAAATGTAAAAAGTGGAGAAGTCTGTAACTGTCTAATCAGTCTCTCCCACTGGGCATGCTTGTTAGAGCTCTTCCACTCTATGGAGCCTGAGCCATTATTTTCAGTGTATATTCCATAGGCATTGATCCTACCAAAGGAGCCACTGCTTCACAAGGAAATCCCATACATAAGGGTAAGGGCTTTGTTTTGTTGGAGATCTCTTCATATTACAGTTGATGAGGAGTGAAGGGGCCATTTCTGGGATATTTCCTTGGAACTCACAAATACTTGTAGCAAGTCCTTTGCTTCCTGGCTACTATGCAACATGCCATTTGAAACTGTTCGTTAGTGTGCACTCCAAGTTCCTTTGTATGTCCAACTTGCAATCTTAGAGGTGTCCCAGAAAGTAAACTATACATGATATTCCTGAGCTTTTCTTTTAAACATACATTTGTGAGAATTCCTACTTTGTTGATTCTATTATTGTTGATTGTATTATTTCATTTATTCCTACTTATTTTATTTTATTACTAAGCAAGAATTTCAGGTTTAATACCCCAGCACTAGGGTATGCTGAACACTTCATGCCCAATGTTGTTGCTTAGACATTCCTTCCAGGCAGAAATTGTGATTCTGACTCATCCATTTACCCAGCCTATACCTAAGGAAATTTGCAACTGGCATCTACTCAAAATAGCTAGTATAGCTGCAGCCATCACCTCTAGAGAAATAGGAATTAGTCACCTTGCCAATTTCCCACACATCCTATCCAACTTTCTGAGCAATTTCATTAGCATTCCTACAAAGTAAAATTAACACTAAATGGCAAAGACAAGCTTACCCAAACCAAGGCCTTGGAATCCAGCCAGTCCCCCAACAGAGAAGCACTTGCTACTCATTGCAACACAGTGAGTGGACATGTACAGGTGGGGATAGATGGCAATAAGGTGCCTAAGCAGAGACTGCATGTTCACGTGGAGTGGATCTGCTACCCAGAGACCTGGATATTGGACTAGCATAACAAAGGATTTTAAAGGGCACAAAAACATGGCACTTTTATTTCCATTGCTTCTAATGGTTTGAACAAAGAACTCCCTGTTGTCCAGCCTCTGCCATTTAAAAAAAAATTTTTGCTTTCTCTACTCAAGCAGGAGACAGCAAGCACAGCTACCCAGTCTCCCACTGTATGTCTCTGCTTCCCAGCTACCCCTACCTGACTCACCTTCCATTGCATGGAGTGGAAAAACTATACATGTTGGGATATTTTTCTTTTTAGGCTCAAAACATCACTGAGAGGCATTTTTAAAAATCTCTTTACAGGAAAAAAAAGAGCATGTTTAACAGATTAAAAGTGATTAGAAGATCATCCCTTGGGAAAACAGAGTAAGAGGAGATAGATTAATATTTCTGTTGAAAAGGGTTTTTTTTGCATTGGGGTTTAATATAAGTAATAACTTTGATCACAATGGTTTTCTTGAACATTAAGACAGATTACTTAAGGAGACTGCAGCTGTGGGTAGGATTATCTGCTTATTATGCTGCATGCCCAGGTGAAGATAGGTCCACAACCTCCAGGCTGATATTCAGCCAATGTGCCCTGGATGGTCATACCAGTTTTAAAATATTGGAAAACTTCTCTTCCAGTTGGTAAATAGGTACTGCCAGGTGCCCCATAAGTGATAACCAGCCATTCCTGCCAATAAATAATCAGTGTCCAGATCGCCCCTAAGTGACTGCCTGTCACCCAGGCCATCCTGATCCTCCTGGTATCCTCCAGACTTCCCACAGTCTAGCAGTAATGGATTGACCTCTGGCACAACAAGGGGATTTCCTGGGCCCTACTCCAGTGGTAAGGTTCTGTTTGGTTGCTCATGCCTTACTGGTGTTTGAATATTTTGAATATCATTCCTAGTTCCCCTGATCTTACTCCCATGACTTCAGATCATTTGTGTAGACAGAACCGACCAGCTAACCAGAGAACCCCTAGTAGAGTTTCTGTTCTGCTCTTTTGTAGGCTAGCTTCAGTTAGTGAAAGAAGAAATTAATAGGGAAAATATTAGCAAGATTAACTTGGGGAAAATTTGTATAAAATTGGGGGAAAGCATTTTTACTTAAAAAAATAACCAGTAAATAGTGTGAGCCACAATTAGTGTCAGGTATTACAGTGCTGTCAGCAAATTGAAGGAGATCAAACTTGGCTGTTTGTTCATTCACTATGCCATATCCCAGAGCATAGTTAACAGTATATAAGGTACCATCCCTACCCTCAAAGTTCTTACAACCCAGCAGAGGAAATATTGCAGGTTACCAGATAATTATTCATACAAGGTAAAATACTGATGGCCATTTAGAGAATCATACTAGCGCTAAGTATCTCTTAGATACGTATTGAATACAATGTCAGCATACTTTCTGTCGTACAAGGGAACCCCCAGACTGGAAAATGTTCAGTTCGTATGAGAAAAAATAAGAGGGGGTTCACTTAGACAAAACCAGACTATCTCTGTGATAGTCAATTAGTACTAACTCTACAATGATGAGTAATATTTAAGGCTACAAACCCTGATTACCAAAGAAAAGCTTATTGAAATCAGTACAATGAGGCAAAACAGACCATTGAAGGATTCCTTCTGCTCCTATGATGGAAACAAATTGGATAATTTTGATTCCCTTATCATCCTCTGTGAAACTGTATTTGCTAATAGAATGCAAATATCATTGGTAAAGAAAGAAGAGCAGAGATGAATCATTATAATGAATGTTCAAATAAAGAGCATCAGATTCAGAAAGTTACATTATTATATTGCCTAAATAAAACCAACCAGGATTTCCCACTGCAAACAGTCAGGCCTTTGTGTATAACACACTTGTTTAAAGTGCAGTGACTGGAACACATTCCTCCTAGGTAATGCTGGAGTTAGTACTACTGTCGCAGAGACTTTCTGGAAACCCGATTGGATTCTCCTGTGTGAGGTTCTCTTAGCCATCTCGGAGAGGATGCATCCTTCTTAATTTGTTGGTATCCATTTGGCTTTCTTCATTTCTGTTTAGCAATCTTCTGCTCCAGACTTCCTACCACCAGCTGGAATGGGAAGGGGAATGCAGGCTGATATGTCTCATACCATCATTAACCCACTCACCTTCCAGCCTCATGCTGGGGTCTCCGACACTTGCCAAATAGCTTCCCTATGCGAGAAGTTCATAGGGATTGAAGTTGCATCAGTGGGTGGTAGGGAAGGGGCTCCCTAGGTGTCAGACATCACATTTGTCTTACTCTTGCCTCATTCACTGAATCAATTCTCACTGAGTACCTACTGTGCACTAAGTGTAGCCTCTTTTACTTTATTCCTAGAAGTCTATATTCCTTTCCTTTCCCACATGTTTTGGCCAATTCACTGGTATCCTGAAATGCATCAACCTCAATTCTCCCCTCTGATGAGCTTAAGTGGACTTTAATAATCCCTGCTAAATTGTCTTGTGACTGTCATATGAATAAAGGCTATGGACTCTTGGTTAGATTGTAAGCATCAAATTAATTTTACTGCAAAGGTCAGGCTGCTCTCCTGTTGTTCTGTTGTGCTTGAAGGTTAGTCACTGCATGCTTGACCAAAACCTTCCTGTCTGAGCTGTATTCAAAACAGATTTCAAGATATAGCCAGATTGAAAGCCAGACATTTGGAGATAAAGACTGTGTACTCTGACCCCCTGGAAAAAGCAAGCAGCTGCAGTGATTTTATATATATATACAATGCATCATCATCATCATCTCCAGGAGATGATAGGCATTAAGCTCAGCACCTCTTGCTCCCAAAGCAAATGTCTGCTCATCTTTTCCACCTAGCTGCTCATGTCAGAGGAAAGGAATATTTCTTCCCAAATGACTTCTAAACTTGCTTGCCTGAGAAGTGCTGCCCCTAGGGAAGCAGGACCTATCAGTGGAGTTTGGCTCAAAAAAAGACATAATAGTATTCAGATAATGGCAGATACTTCTACCCTGGTTCCCTTTAACCTTCATCTGTCTTCCTAATTTACCATGGGTTCTCTCTTTCCAGCTCACCTCTCTTGGCCAAGCCTGTTGTGAGTTCATGCACTCCTGATGTATGTGTCTAATATACTCATCAGTTCAAGTTCTACAAGTAACATTCATGTAATAATAATTTGCCATTTATATTCCTGGAAAAATCCAAAGATGGTATCTGAGGCTATCAGGTCACATCCAGGCTATTGTCAGAGCTACAATACCTTGAGGCTATAGGGGCTGGGGTCACAGACTTCTTATATCATGACAGTTCCTTTGGGCATAATTGTGGTCTCTTTCAAATTTCCTTAGAAGAGACAACAATAGTCAATTTTCTATTCCAGAGAATAGAGGGAGATATAGTCAGATTTTGCAATTCTGAATTTAATTCTTCTCAATGAGAAATTTACAAGTAGACCTAGGGAAGCTCTGTAGCTTTTTGTTCCTTACAACGTTCAGCTTTCACCTGTGACAGTCATACTACTGACCCACTATGTGCAGGACGTGTGTGTTCAGTGGTTGGTTTTTTTTTTTTTTTCCCTGAGTAATCCTCATCCTCTGCCCAAGTCTCCTATAGCCAGTTGTGTTTGCAAGACAAGGCCAGGTGAGATGTATAGCCTGAGGCTGTGGAGCAGAGGAAAGCAGAAAGTGAAGTGACTCAGGAAGGCATCATCTGGAATACTGAACACTCAGTCACTAAAACAGATCCAAAATGGTTTTTTTTTCAGGAAAATTCAATCCCTCCTTGCAGATACCCTATGAGGGGGCTAAAATTCCATCTGGACAGGCACATAAGTCAAACACCTTAATTTCTGAAACAGAATGACAGCTTGGCCAGTTTTTATGTCTAATAGCTAAAACATGTGGGCCTCTCTTCAGCCCACAACAGACTGTCTGCCTTCCATGTGCTCACTAGAGCACTCGCTCTTGAATTACCTGCCCTATAGCTCTTAGCTATATATAGGGACACGCCAACCAGATGTGCTTGCCTAAGAAGTGCTGTCTCCAGGGAAGCAGGCCCTATCATCAGTGGAGTTTGGTTCCAAAATGACATGATCATATTCAAATAATGGCAGACACTTCTGTCCTGGTTCCCTATAACCTCATCTGTCCTTCTCATGTACCTCATGCTCTCTCCTGTTCACCTCCTTTGTGTACCCCTTTTGTGAGTGCATTCACTGCTGATGGAAATGTCTAATACACTTGTCAGGTTAAGTTCTCCTGGTATCTTTCATGGAGGAACTTACCAACATCCCACCTTTAAGATTTTCTCACTCTTTTCCTCTAACCAGTAGGACAGACAGAATTGTCACTTTATACTCAGGCCTCCTATGGAGTCTTGTTTGGTCTTCATTTTGTGTGTGAATTTGCCAACCTCTATCCCCAAGTAGATTATAAATTCTCTGAGGGAAGTAACTGTCTTTTATTTCTCTCGTGTCCCTCTCAGTCTAACAAAAACATAATAGGGGCTCAATAAGTACCGTTTGTTCATGCTTGCTTGACCAAAACCTCTCGTGTCCCTCGTGTCCCTCTCAGTCTAACAAAAACATAATAGGGGCTCTCGTGTCCCTCTCGTGTTTGTTTCTCTCGTGTCCCTCTCAGTCTAACAAAAACATAATAGGGGCTCAATAAGTACTGTTCGTTCATTCATGAAACTAGGAAATACTATTCAAATGGACTATACTGTTTCTGGATTCCAGTGTACTCTTTTCTTCTTCTCAGAAATGAAATTTTACTCTGAGGTTGTATTGTACTCTGCCAGAAGTAAAAGTGTACTCTGTGGTTCTGTGCTTTGAACTACAATCAGATATTCCAATTGTAGTGGCTTAAGGAATCTACGCTTCTCACTGTAGCTGAGAGAGTGGCTGAAAACTCTGATCTACTGCATTTAGTAGGTGCTGCTATCATCAGAGGAGCAGCCCAAAGCCCTTTGCCTCTGTACCTTGGCTCTCTTTCTAACCCAAATTCTGTTGTGGGATGGTCGTACTGCCTCTGCTAATTTTCACTTAACCTCTCCATGCCTCCCTGTTTTCTTCAAAAAAGCCCATCAATATTGACCTGCCTTCCAGGGATATTTTGAGGACATAATGCTGATAAGAAAACATTCTCTATGAGAGAATATTGATGGCAGTTGTTTTGTAGCCACAGAAAGAGAGGGCACTCAGCAGTAATTGGGGGCCATGTTTAGCCACCCAACCACCCATTATCGTTAGTACTCAGATTGATTCTAATGCATCATAATAATGCAGCTTGTAATCCACATGTAGGGGGGTAATTTATTGTCAGGTGGTGATTGTTAGTAATAACAAGCTGTTTGAACATATTCAGAACATAGTTGTACACATTTCTTGTTTTTCTTTCTTCCTTTGTCTATCCTATTTTCTCCTTTTACACTGCATATTATGGTATTGTTTTTATTCTTTAAATAAGCTTAGTGTCTCAATGAACAGCTAGAATACAGGAGACTGATTTGGAAAAGCAGTTTAAGTAGGCAAGTCCAATTTGAGAATGGTGGTGGATTTTATCACTCAGCTTTATTAATGGGCCTCATTCCCGCTGTATTGCATTTCTTTCCCCAACACATTTGTATAAAAGCCCTTGCCTCTCCCATTAACCCCTTTGGCTGGTGTTAACTCATTCCTGGGCATTTGTTGCCATAGCTGCAGCCACCCCTCAGCTGGAGCCCTCGTGCTAGCCCCTGCAGAGGCCATGAGGGGCTGGCCTGCTTATTCCAGGCGTCAGCTGTTAGGCGGAGGCCAAGAGCCTCGCAACCTCAGAGGTCAAATAGCCTGTCCCATGCGTTTAAGCCCTGTCTTTTTTTTTTTTTTTTTTCTTAGCAGCAGATGGGTATGTGGCTGTCCAGCCTCAAGGCTGGGAAACATGTGTGGGAATATTACCAGCACTCTTCCTCCCTCACCCCCTCCTGGGCACCCAAGCAGGTAGCCTAGCACCATATTCAAAAAGATGATTGATATTTCCACTCTGTTGTTTGAATCTCTTCCTTCAACACCTGCGGCAGCTGTGGGGAATTGTGCACAACTTGCGTCTGTTCACTGAAATAATTGCCAACAGTTTTATGGAGCGTCTCGTGTGTATTTTTGCCCATTTACAGATTTGATTATATCGTTTGTAGAATGGAAACGTGGCTTTCCACTGCTTACTCTCATTCTTGTAGATCTTCAAGGAGAGACCCTTTTAAAAACAAAATGGAAATGACATGCAAATGGTTATGTTAATATCACGCCGGCAAAAGTCAGGGCCTTCAGAAGGCTCCTCAGGCGCAAACTGATCAGGTGATGAGCACATCTTGTACACATGGCTGAGTCACCAGCCTACACCATCCTAAGAGAAATAACCAGGAAGAGAAAATGTTAGATGCCTGTAATGTGTGACTACTTTCTGCCCTAGGCTTCAGCACTGACGTAGGCCAGAGCAAACACAACTCTCACACATGCAGATTGGGCAGGTTCAGTGGGATTTGAGGAAGATGTTCAAATGTGGAAAGTTTCCACATGGACCAGTAATACAGAGTTGGAAAAGAAATTTTAATTTTGACTGTGTTGTGCCAGCTTTGCCAGACAGCTGGCAAGGATAAATCTGTGGATTCGCTCCAGACTTTAGAAATTCATAACCATCTAGTCCTTTACCTTGACTTTAACAGCACTGATATCATAACATCAACAACAGCAGCAGAGCCACAGCAACATTAACAGCTAATATTTATGGAGTATCCTATACCTTTCAAAATACTTTTACAATAAATATCTCTTGTTTAATCATCTCAGCAACCCTGTGAGATCAGTATTATTGCTGTCTGTGTTTTTGAGATGAGGGAACCAAGGCTCAGAAACATTAAGTGACTTGCCCAAAGTCACATAGCTGGCAAATAACATAGCCTTCTGACTCCAAAACCCTGAGGTACCCCTGCTAGGCAATACACACAGCCCTGTCACACTGCTCGCTATCCCACTGCCACCACCATGTCCCCAGATCTCTGGGTAAACAAATTAAGACCCATGCAGGGATTTGCTTGAAAAACAAAAGGAAAGTAGCCTTGTTACAAAAGAATTACTGACTTTCCGTATGGGTTCACTACTAAATGATACCTTTGACACTTGTGTTTGTTCATAGATTACCAACTACTGGGCAAGATGGAGGTGGGTGGGGGAAGCCAGGGAGAGGGGAGGAATATGAAGGAGAACACCACAAATTAAAGCTCCTGGCAACTGAAGAATCCTTCCAAAATTCAGATAAAACATTTCTGAAGAGACAGAGTCATTATACATAGTACCACTATAAAGATAAGCAAGGAATAATTAACACAAAATTTAGAATAGTGGTTATCTCCGAGGGGAGATGGAAGGAATTATGGGAGGGGCACACGGTGGCCTTTAAAGGTAATAGTTATATTCTTTTTCTTCAACTGCATGTCAGATATACAATTTTCATTGCACCATAGTTTTTTATACTTCACACTTGTCTCTTATAAATTCCTCTTTGTACCTACTCAATATTTAATTTTTAAAAAATAGAAGAATGTGTGAGTCAGTGGAAAAATAGGATTTGATATACAGAAATCAACTTTACTTTTTTTTTTTTGCGGTACGCGGGCCTCTCAGTGCTGTGGCCTCTCCCGTTGCAGAGCACAGGCTCCGGACGCGCAGGCTCAGCGGCCATGGCTCATGGGCTCAGCCGCTCCGCGGCATGTGGGATCTTCCCAGACTGGGGCACAAACCCGTGTCCTCTGCTCGGCAGGCGGACTCTCAACCACTTGTGCCACCAGGGAAGCCCCAACTTTACATTTTTAAGGAACACTGCTCTTGAAAGCTAGGTGCACTTTGATAAAATCCTTAACCAGCTTGCTCTGACAGTGTCTTCCAGCGACATACCAGTAAGCTTCTCAAGAAGTTGTGATTTGTGAGGAGGGCATGCTTTCCCAGAATTTTGCTAGGGTCGTTGAGCATTTCAGCTGCCTTGCCCCTCCCTTCTCATCCCCTCCTTTTTGACAGTGAACTTCTAGCTTCTGGAAGAGGAAAGAACAGTGGCATGGTCATTTGGGAATTTGAAGTTAAGCGCTTGAACTGTAACTGTGGATTTATAGGTTGTTACCCAAAGACATATTATCTTTAGGCTTTCCTTGGTGTTGGACCTGACAGAGAATGCAGTCAACGAGTGGGCTTGTGTATTTATTTTCATCACTGGTTGGTTTCTCTCTGGCCAGTCTAGGCATGCTGTAAGCACAGGCTGACAGGAATTATGGCTTTTCTTCATGTGGAAATAAGTGGATAAGCAAATACTCTCAGCCTGATTTTGTTTCCAATTCATTATTTACAGGGAATTCACCCTTTGTAATCATTTTCAAATCAAATTTGCTCTACCAGTCCCTGTAAGGTTCGCTCTGGAAATCATCACCAATGTAGACGTCTTTTACTTTTTAACCTCTTATGTCTCCTCCATGTTAATGCCAATTTAAAAAAAAAAGAAACACAAATGGATTAAAGGTGATGTCACTAGTGGCCTGGAGATTCACTCAGGAAGAAAATTTAAGTTACAGCAGAAATGGATAAAAGGAAAGCAAGTCAGTATCTCACATGTGTTTGCTATTCAGACTACTATTGCTGTATTAAAATATTCAGGAGAACTATTGAACTAAATGGGGGAAAATATATCATATATAAGATAGATTCCAGGAAAGGCACTATTGTTAATACTGTTCCAGAATCACAAACTGTTGACCAAATCACTTGCATATGGATTATTCCTGGAGTAGGCTGACACATACAGTGGGTGTCCTCTGCTCAGCTTTCACAGAGGTCACAGCCATGACCTCCCTTTCTAACCTCCCTTTGTCTTACTGGAAAGCTTGCCATGAAGAGCAACCTCTTCTCCTGCCTACCACATAGCCTCCCATCCTGGTCATGGATAATTGAGACGTAATACTAAGTTATTCTGGTTTTCCTTCACCACAGATGGGGTGATCACAAAAGAGAGCCTGGGGCCTCCCTGGTGGCGCAGTGGTTGGGAGTCCGCCTGCCGATGCAGGGGATACGGGTTCGTGCCCCGGTCTGGGAGGATCCCATGTGCCGCGGAGCGGCTGGGCCCATGAGCCATGGCCGCTGGGCCTGCGTGTCCGGAGCCTGTGCTCCGCAACGGGAGAGGCCACAGCAGTGAGAGGCCCGCATACCGCAAAAAAAAAAAAAAAAAAAAAAAAGAGAGCCTGGATGCAATGCCATCCATGCTTTTGGAGAAAAAAGCAAGTGGGTTTTGGCAGCAGGTCTGATGGGTTTGTGGTATGTACATACAGTGGAGGCGGAGGGTAACACCAGAAAATCTTTTGAGGATTTTATTACCAGTACCACTTTTAGAAAATGCATCGATCAGATGAGAGGCATATAAATTAGTCCTGCTTTTCTTTCTAGCAGTGCTCTTGGTAAAGAATTGGTTAAAGAGAAGCCATCTTATTCTTTTTTGTTTAAATATATTCCCCACTGTTATTAATGGCTGGTTCCTATACTGGTACTTTCCTGCCCTTTTCACCTGAAGTAATCATAACACTCCCCTCTCTCCTCACTTACGGCCCCTGTTTTCCATAAGATATCAGAGGTAATGCCCACTATGGTTAATATATTAATAATAATTACTAGTATTCTACTTATTAAGCTAGGCATTGCAGTGGGTCTTTTTTTTTCACATATTTTCTCCTTTAATCCTTACCACAACCCAATGAGATAGGTACTTGTTATTATCCTCATTTTTCAGACGTGGAAAATGAAGAACAGAGACATTAAGTCACTTTCTTAGCATCACACAGGTAATAAGTTGCGGGCCAAGATTAGAACTTGGATCTAATCCAAAGAGCATGATTCTAACTACTGTTACAACCCCATTTTTTCTTCATTCAAGGTCACACAGCATTAAGGGTTGAGAGTTTGTTATTCTTAGTCTGGCCAAAGGCATGATGGGGGTTGTTGGGAGTGTGTTGCAGTTTTCAAAAAAACCTCAATCATTTTGAAACATGAAGGGTAGTGGGGACGGTGTGAAGTTCTGTATAGTAAAGTCTATTGTTTTTTGATTATTTGTCAAATTGAGGTGGAGTTTGAAAATTCAAGTTAGGCTGCCTGTAGAGGTGAAGAAGCTAGAAAGGGGCCAGGGCTGCTGGCCCAAAGCAGAGCCATTAGTCACTGCCTCCTGCGGCTGTATGTGTATATATAGCACTGCCCTTAGTATTTGAGGATGACTCTGCTGAGGCAGCTAGTTCTCAAGCCAAAGTTCCCATTATCAGTGGATTTAACACTTGACTTGTTTATAGTGGTCATGGCCAGTGTCCTACACCCCCGACTTAGACCATGGCCTTGCAGCCAGTGACTTGCAAAGCAAGTCAACAACATAGGCTAATACCCATCCTCTCAGAGTCCAATGAACTGGAGAACACAAAATGACTCCAGTTTTTTTTTAACATTCTACTTTTAGGAGCAAGGAATAATAAGTAAACTGATATGGAAAATATTCTCCACTCATGCCCATCCCCCCAAATAAGAACAATTTCTATTCTAGGTTTTAGACTTAGCACAAATACAACCTTATCTCCTACACTTTTAAGATATCCACACTACCATAATTGACTTATATTTCAAAACTCACTTTATTTTTTTATTTTTTTATTTTTTTACATCTTTATTGGAGTATAATTGCTTTACAGTGGTGTGCAAAACTCACTTTAATATAATCTCCAGCTTAACATCACTTCCTCTATGCTCCCCTCCCTCCTCCACCACCACCTCTCATCCTAGCAAAGTGGCTACCTCCCCCTTCTTCATATCTGTTTAGCCATTATCAAACAATAATTTTGTTTTCGCGTTTGTCTCTCCCATTAGTCTATGAACCCTTCAAAGGGCAGGGAAACATGGATTTTTCACCTTGGTACCTTCAAACGCTGCGTGGATTTAACATGTTTGTTAAATTAATATTCAGAATGTATCCTGAAGCCCTGCCATAACCTCACTCAAAGATTCAGGTACGCCTAGCACATATTGACCACCTGTGTTGTTTTTACCACAACCCTGGGAAAGGGGTGGTACCATTCTTATTTACAGATGAGGAAACGAACTCTGTGTTTCTCAAATTTGTAGTGGGTATAAGAGTTATCTAGGGTGCTTGTTCAACAGGCAGATTCCCCAGCGCCACCCAGATGAAAACCTCAGCCAGGGACCCTGGAACCTGGCTATTTAGCAAGCGATGCAGGTGATTCTGATGCACATGGTTGGAATGCACTTGGACAAACACGGGTGTAAGTGATTGCTGCACTGCGAGTAAATAGTGGAGCCAGAGTTCAAACTCAGCCCTCCTAGTTCCAGATCTAGCCCATGCTATATTTATCTTTGTTGTACTCTATCTCCTATGGCAAGGAAGTGGACTGAAACATGTTGGAAAGATTTTCAGCAACAAGGGCTAAAGCAAAATGGCTTGTAGATTAACCCCAGGGCTGTTTATTTTTTGTTCCTCCAAGAGATCTTGCCAGACTTCCAACAACATAGCAGCAGGGTTGCCAAATCATCTCTTATGCAACTTACCTCAGAAAAGCATTGACCACAGAGCTTTGGGAACTTTCAGACTTGATGCTTCTAATTTGTTCTTTCTCCATTCCCCCCTCCACCACCGACCATGCCATTAACCTAAAGAGCATGCTCAGTACCTAAAATGCAATTAGTTGATTTGTTAAATATTAAGATTTATAGTTGAAAACCAGTGCCTACAATATTTGGGACCTGACAGTAATATTAATGTGTCTGTTTCAAAACTAGGAAAAGAAATGTGAGGCTTAACAGGCAATTAGTGGAGATGTTAAAGTAGCTGATATATGGTAGTAATTTTTGTGGCCCAATTATTCTTTTGGTGCTTTTTAAAAATATTTATTAATTAATTTATTTATTTTGGCTGCACTGGGTCTTAGTTGAGGCACACAGGATCTTCATTACGGCATGCGGGATCTTTAGTTGCGGCATGTGGACTCCTAGTTGCGGCATGCAGACTCATTTGCGGCATGCAGGTTTCTTAGTTGTGGCATGCGGACTTCTATGTTGCGGAATGTGGGCTTCTTAGTTGCAGCATGCGGACTCTTAGTTGCAGCATGCGGGCTTCTTAGTTGTGGCATGTGGACTCTTAGTTGTGGCATGCGGGCTTCTTAGTTGCAGCATGCGGGCTTCTTAGTTGCAGCATGTGTACTCTTAGTTGCAGCATGTGGACTTCTTAGTTGTGGTATGTGGACTTCTCAGTTGCGGCATGCATGCAGGATCTAGTTCCCCAACCAGGGATCGAACCTGGGCCCCCTGCATTGGGTGCATGGAGTCTTACCCACTGGACCACCAGGGAAATCCCTGGTGTTCTTTATCTAAATGTTAGGTGAGGAAATGTGGAATGAATGTGATGATGCAATCCTAAAGACTAAGACTAATGACCACAGTCAACCATTCACCCTAGACCTGAGTAATATGAGTTCACTGGTATCTCAGAAGCCCAAGAAACCAGGAGTGAGAAATTATGGACCTTAGTGTGGAAAGGCCCAAGACAGCCTCTCTAGTACAGGTAGCCACTGCTCTTACTGACTGAGGAAGCCCTCCAAGGTTCCCATGGTGGAGCCTGCTGATTTTCCAGGACCCCTACATCTGACTTCAACCTATTCTCCTGGCTCACATTCAGCTAATAACCTTGAAGTGACAAGCACTATCTCTGAGGTTCCTCAACTCACTTGTGCCAGCCCATCCTGAAATAACAAAGGAGGCCCCTGGCTCCAGCTTAAGGAAGTGGGAGGAAAGACCCTCACATGGCAGCTGAATGGTTTCTTTCTTAAACAGAAAAAAAAGCAAGGGAAAGATAAAAGAAGTGGGGTTAAATCATGACTGAGTACATGCTCTGTGTCTCAGGTTCTGCGTTCTTTATACTGTAGTGACAGGATATAGCTCCGTGGCTAAAAGTGTGGGCTCTGGAGCCATACTGCCTGAATCTGAATTTCACCTCCAGCATCAACTCCACCTGTGACCCTGGGCAACTTCCTAACTTCTTTGTGTTCCATTTTCCTTATCTGTAAATTGGGTCTAATGATAAATCTTACCTATCTCATAGTGTTGTTATGTGGATTAGATTAAATAATAATATAAAGCCTTGAAACAGTGTTTGGCACATAATGAGCATTTAATCAATATTAGGGATCAACATTATTATCATTAGCTTAGTACATGAAAGATAGGTATCATTACCTCTAACTGCAGGTGAATAAACGTGCTAAAGAGTTTTCAAACTTGCCTAAAATCACACAGCTTGTAAATAATAGAGCCAAGACTTGATCTGAGATCTGTCTGGCCCCAAGGTCTGTACTCCTCCCACTATACCCTGTTCCCTTCATAAATGCAGGGTATATGCTGTGAGTTCCTTGAAGAGATGTATGCCAAAACTTTTGGCCTTCTTTTTCCCCACTACACCCCCACTGCAACTGCCATCTGGAGGGCTGGCTTGGTGCCCTGGCTTCTTATACACCTAGTTAAAAACCTTGAACTTTCTTATAACTGCTCCAATATGGAGGTGGCTCTCTCCAAGACCCCTTAGCTTATAGACTAGAACAGTGAGTCTTCCAGCATGAGGGTTAGTTTGTGAAAGCACCCTCTAACCTGAGGTTCTCATCTGCATACCTTGAGGATCAAGCTACTCTTTCCTACCCCCAACCCCACCACACTCACAGCTCATGTGAGAATAATTACCTACTATATGGGCTAGCATAAAAACCTTTCCCTTTCCCTTTTATTTTTTCTTTTCCCTCTCCTTCCCTCCCCCACCCCAAGTAAGAATATATTATGGCATCCTGATCCCCTTGAGTGGCTCTTTGATTCATCCTTGGTAACACTTATAAGGAGGTAAAGCCCTCGCTTGCCTGATAGCGTCATCTCTCAAGCCTCCTGGGAGCCTTGTCTTAAAGCCCCCGTCAGTTCTCTCACCCTGCATAGCCATGATGCAAACTGTGGCGTCACTGCTGGTGACGTCTGTGATCAGAGGGAGAGGTGCCCAGGGCTTCAGTGCCTTGCTCACAATGATGGATTGTTAATTCTCAAAGAAAATGAAGAGGGATTCAAAATAACACCTACAATGCACAACATTACTTCCTGAGCAATAAATACCAAACAGAAGATAAACCCTTGAGCCCTAGGCTTAACATAGACCCAAAACATGAGTTATCCTGCTGTTTCCTTTCCCTTAGCCAGAGAACAGAAAATACAATGTTATTGAGTTCTAGGACACCCCATCCTGGCCTTGTGCCATAATCTTCCACAACATACACTTCTTGTATATCTACTGTATGCAAGGTCCTGTGTGATATGCTGGAGATGGGGTTTTCTTCTGTGTTCCACACAAGCATTTTCTACACTTCTCTCTTTTCCTTTGTCATGGTATTCCTAGTGCTATTTCCAGGACCACTCTCAAAACAGTACCCCATCAGCCTTCCACAGCACCTGGATTCCTCACCATAAGGATAATTTCTTTGGCGTGAAGCATAAAATTAACCTTGCTAAAAGTGTTAATAGATTCCTGGTTGAGGATGGGAGGGGTGTGATCAGATTAGTCTTAGCACAGTGGCATAAGGGTGTAGGGCATAAGCTGCAGAAGTTGGGATTGGCTGCACATGCGGTGGACAGGAAGGAAGTGTAAAGAAACCAGGAGAATAAGGCACCCTCCAGTAAGAATATATGAAAATTGCTACAATAGAGCTGGGTTTCTTAAACTTGGCACTATTGGCATTTGGGGTCAGATAATTGTTTGGGGGTGGGGGGTTGTCCTGTACGTTGTAGGGTGTTTAGCAGTATCCCTGAACTCTATCCACTAGATGTCAGTAGCACCTCCCCACTCCCAGTTGTGACAACCAAAGGTGTTTTCAAATATTACCAAATGTCCCTGGGAGGGAAGGTAAACTCAGCCCCCATTAAGAACCACTACAATACAGGACATGGGGAGCACCCATCTGTAATGATGAGCTCTATAGCCCTCCCAGCTCAAATATTCTATAACCTTCTGACTCCTTTAGTTTTGTGTAGGATAGTGGTTAAGAGCATGAACTGTGGAGCCAGATTGCCTGGGTTTGAATCCCAGCTCCACTGCAAGCTAATGTATGACCATGAACAGGTTGCTTAACCTCTCTGCTCCTGCTACCTCATCAGCAAAATGAGGATAATGAGAGGTCGTACTTCACAGGGTTATGAGTTTTTAATTAATGTACATAAAGTGTCTAGGAGAATGCCTGGCACATAATAAGAATTAAAGAAGTGTTAACTATTATTAGTCGTGTTATAATTACTATCATTAATACTATCATTCACCATTTATCTAAGTCCTAGTATGTTCCAGAGTTCTGATGTCTCACCCAGGTTTGAACCACTATTTTCCTTCTGCAGAAATGACTAGAGAGCTAAATCCACAGTTCAGGACCACACAATGCCAAGAATTTTTAAATGGATATGGGTCTATGAAATAGGCATTGCAGGTAAGCCCCACTTTGTACAATTACTGAGTTCTTACAGAGCTCACTTATTTAAAAGCTAACTTATTGGCACATACTTTGAGCTAGTCACTGAAGAATATACAAAAGTAAATGAGGTTTATATCCCCTGCCCTCAAGGTGCTAACAAATATAGCTGCTACATGCACATTTATTTTAGTAAATTTAATAACCTTACATTCTCAAAGTAATTCCAGTCATTTCCTTCTTACCTATAAAGAATTGTTCTGTGATGAAAAGTATCTCCCCATCACCAGACTTATCTTTCTTAAAGTTAGTATTTCCATGATCGTGATTCTCTTATATTATCAGCATGTTCAGATTATAATACCCTAAATTATCACCATGTTATCTTCTTCTGTCTCTCTCTCCATTTAAAATATTCATAAGAAACGCACTAATATATATATATATATTTTTCTCTGCGGCACGCGGGCCTCTCACTGCTGTGGCCTCCCCCATTGCGGAGCACAGGCTCCGGACGCACAGGCTCAGCAGCCATGGCTTGTGGGCCCAGCCGCTGTGCGGCATGTGGGATCCTCCCGGACCGGGGCACGAACCCGCGTCCCCTGCATCGGCAGGCGGACTCTCAACCACTGCGCCACCAGGGAAGCCCCTATTTTATCTTAATACAACAACAGAATAGTATCCCATTCTAAATAGCTTGGCATCTGCTTCTGGGAAGAACAATGTCTGTGCAAGACTCCCTTATATATACTCATAGATTTCCTTATTAATTTGTTTAAAATTGTTTGCTGAACATCTTCTCTATGTCAGACACAGTTTCTATGTGCTAGGAATAACAAGGAGGAGTAAGAGACTTCAAAGTCTAGGAGGAGAGACAACCACAGAAAAAGTGACAAAAATACAATGTAGTGACAGCTGTAATAGTAATGTTTTTCTCTGTTTTGTTTTGTTTTGTTTTTTAAACATCTTTATTGAAGTATAATTGCTTTACAATGGTGTGTTAGCTTCTGCTGTATAACAAAGTGAATCACCTATACATATACATACATCCCCATATCTCTTCCCTCTTGCATCTCCCTCCCACCCTCCCTATCCCACCCCTCTAGGTGGACACAAAGCACCAAGCTGATCTCCCAGTGCTATGCGCCTGCTTCCCACTAGCTATCTGTTTACATTGTTGGATTTACATTGCTGTTGGATTCTGTTTCCTAGTATCTTGTTGAGGATTTTTGCTTCTATGTTCATCAGTGACATTGGCCTGCAGTTTCCTTTCTTTGTGACATCCTTGTCTGGTTTTGGTATCAGGGTGAAGGTGGCCTTGTAGAATGAGTTTGGGAGTGTTCCTCCCTCTGCTATATTTTGGAAGAGTTTGAGAAGGATAGGTGTTAGCTCTTCTCTAAATGTCTGATAGAATTCACCTGTGAAGCCATCTGGTCCTGGGCTTTTGTTTGTTGGAAGATTTTTAATCACAGTTTCCATTTCAGTGCTTGCTATTTGTCTGTTTATATTTTCTTTTTTTTTTTTCTGGTTCAGTCTTGGAAGGTTGTGCTTTTCTAAGAATGTGTCCGTTTCTTCCAGGTTGTCCATTTTATTGGCATACAGTTGCTTATAGTAATCTCTCATGCTCCTTTGTATTTCTGCAGTGTCAGTTGTTACTTCTCCTTTTTCCTTTCTAATTCTATTGATTTCAGTCTTCTCCCTTTTTTTGTTGATGAGTCTGGCTAATGGTTTATCAATTTTGTTTACCTTCGCAAAGAACCAGCTTTTAGTTTTATTGATCTTTGCTATCGTTTCCTTCATTTCTTTTTCATTTATTTCTGATCTGATCTTTATGATGTCTTTCCTTCTGATAACTTTGGGGGGTTTTTGTTCTTCTTTCTCGAAATGCTTTAGGTGTAACGTTAGGTTGTTTTTTGGAGATGTTTCTTGAGGTAGGATGGTATTGCTATAAACTTCCCTGTTAGAATTCTTTTTGCTGCATCCCATAGGTTTTGGGTCATCATGGTTTCATTGTCATTTGTTTCTAGGTATTTTTTATTTCCTCTTTGATTCTTCAGTGATCTCTTTGTTATTTAGTACTGTATTGTTTAGCCTCCATGTGTTTGTATTTTTTACAGATTTTTTCCTGTAATTGTTATCTAGTCTCACAGCGTTGTGGTTGGAAAAGATACTTGATATGATTTCAATTTTCTTAAATTTTCCAAGGCTTGATTTGTGACCCAAGATATGGTCTATCCTGGAGAATGTGCCATGAGCACTTGCGAAGAAAGTGTATTCTGTTATTTTTGGATGGAATGTCCTATAAATATCAATTAAGTCTGTCTTGTTTAATGTATCATTTAAAACTTGTGTTTCCTCATTTATTTTCACTTTGGATGATCTGTCCATTGGTGAAAGTGGGGTGTTAAAGTCCCCTGCTATGATTGTGTTACTGTTGATTTCCCCTTTTATGGCTGTTAGCATTAGCCTTATGTATTGAGGTTCTCCTATGTTGGGTGCATAAATATTTACAATTGTTATATCTTCTTCTTGGATTGATCCCTTGATCATTATGTAGTGTCCTTCTTTGTCTCTTGTAATAGTCTTTATTTTAAGGTCTGTTTTGTCTGATATGAGAAGTGCTACTCCAGCTTTCTTTTGATTTCCATTTGCATGGAATATTTTTTTCCATCCCCTCACTTTCTGTCTGTATGTGTCCCTAGGTCTGAAGTGGGTCTCTTATAAACAGGATAGTAATGAGCTAATGGAACACTGTAAATAAAGGGGCTCTTTGGGAGGGAGTTTAGTGTGATGCATAAGACTATGGGCATTGGCGTCAGAGCTGTCTGGGTTTGTATTCCTGTTCTACCTCTTATTAGCTGTGTGATATTGAGCTGATTACTTAAACTCTGTGCCTCAGTTTCATTGTTTGTATAATGTAGTGCAATAATTCATATATATGCTGTGTCTGTCTGTAGACTTTGAGCCCTTCATGGCCAGGACTACTTCTTCATCATCATCTTAACTATTTCCATATTATTATTCCCACTCACCAAGTACTCAATATGACCCAGTACCCATGCTAAATTCTTTACCCACATTATCTAATTTAATCTTCAACAAACTTTTAAGGTAGATACTATCATTTTCCTAATTTTTTAGCTTCACATTTTTCTCATCAAACCCAGTTATTTATTCAGAGCACTTATTATAATGTGTAATTATTTTATATTCGTTTGTATTTTAATATCTCCCTCCCGCACTATGTTGTTAGCTTCATATGACTGAGGATCAGGCCAGTTTGACTCACAACAATGTTGTCTTCAATATCTAGAATGATGCATGACACATAGAAAATGTTCAGTGAACTTACACTAAATATGAAAGGAAGGCTGGAAGGCAGGCTGGCAAATAGAGGAGAAAAGAAAAGAGTGAAATAATGATCACATTACAGTTACTAAGTAGAAGAGCTAGACTGTGGTACAAAGCCATCTGACTCCCAAACCCATGCGCTTGATAACTAGGCAAGATTACTTCCTACTCTTGAGAGATTTTCAATAGATGTTTGTTGACAAAATCCTCTCCTCAACTTTGTACAATACTGTGTAATAAGGTTATAGCAAGGATAAAAACCAATTGATGTAAAACTGAACAAAAGAAAGAAAAATTATAGGGGAGTAAACTGTCAGAGAAGAAGAGTTTATGTCTTAATAAAATATATTTGGCAAGATGGCACCAACTTACTGAACTTGTTTCAGAGGAAATAAGGGAAACATTTGAAATATTTAACTCCACTACAGGATGAGGTGTATCACAGAATGTGTGTGTGTGTGTGTGTGTATTGTCTTCAAGATCAAATAACTTTGACAGTAATTGACTGCTTAATTAGTGAAGCATAAACAGTGTAAAAATAAACAGATGGCAGTAGTGATTTGATAGCTATGGGGTGATACCAGCTTAAAGTGGATTTCACTTTCCAATGTTTTATTTTTTTCGTGCTAATGAACTCTTGTTCCAAAGTGCCATATCTTCAATCAGCTTACCTAGAGGGCACTCATTTACAACCACTCTACAACTTGTGGTGTCTTGAGGAGTTGCCACACAAGCAGAGCAATAGAACCAGCATAGCAGGACAAGATCTACAGACTTGGGTGAGGTATTTTGAATACGATTTGACAACCACTGGCACTTACCTTCTGAATATTCTTGGCTGCTGCCAGTGAGTATAGGACTCATGGGAAAATGAGCAATTTCTTCCTTTAGTGACATAGGACTACTTTTTTAAAACACCTAAAGAAATTGTTATATGTGTATTTTTAGTCTGAAAAGTCAATCAGGACTTAACTTTTCCACCATTAAGTGATAATTCGTAACAGATGTTTAGCACAGAATGTTTTGTTAGTACAGACCTTAAATCCAGATTGCTGCCAGAGATGATCATCTGGGATTTCTCTTTGAAAGTAAAAATTTACCAGCTTGCTTATATATATGACTATGCCTATATGGGGAAAAGATTATAGCTAATAAAATCAAACTGAATTATTAGTTGGGTGCATCTATCCCTGGTTATAACTCTAAATAAATTTCTACATATAAATTCAGTTGTCCTGGAGAGTGAATCAGTTTAGCAATTATACCATCCCTTTTAAGATGGCATCCCAATTTATCGTTCTGGAAAGGTATACAAATAATAAATGAGTGTCATTGCATAGATTGCTTATTGTGCCCCAAATCAACGTAAGTTGATTTTCTTTATTCATTCATTCAAATATTTCTTGAATACCTACTTCATACCAGACACTAAACTAAGAAATGGGGAAACAAAGATGCCTAAAACCCAGTCCCTGACCTAAAGGAGCATGTAGGCTAGCAGAAGAGAGACATGTATCCAATAACTATAATTCAAGGCAGTCAATGGTAAATGTTCAGTTGTTCTTGCTTCCTGGAATGCTCCTCAACCCTAATCCTCCATTCACCACCTAGAGGAAAATCCTATCCCTCCTTAAAGATTCACTTCAAATGATTATTTGCCAGTGAAGGCTTCCCTGACTATTCCTCATCTCCTCCACCTCTCAACCCCAAACACATATGTCCAAACCCATTACAGAGATTTCATTACTCCTTCTCTGTTCCCATAGCACTTTCCTCGTAGTTTTGTTACAGTACTTATTATAATGATTGGTATTTAGTTGTTTATATGTCATGCCTCTCATTGTATTGTAAGTTCTTCCAGAACAGTAAATGAATTTTGTGCATCTCTATATTCCTAGTCACTAGCACAGAACGTGGCGTATACTAAGACTCAATAAAAGTTTGGTTTGGGGAGAAGTGAGAGAATAAACAAAGATGAAGATCAAATTCTACATAAAATATTATGAGAACACATAGGAAGGAGTAATTAATTCCAGTGAGGTAGCTTCACAGACAAGGTGGCATTTGAGACGACCCTTGAAAAATGAGTAGGACTTGACAGGTGGAGATGGGTGTTGGGGGAAGTGAGGGTGATGAGAAGGGCATTTAAAGCAGAACTCCTTAAGGATTTAAGAACCGAGTTCATTGTAGCGAAATAATGCTGTTAATTAGCATGTTCCTTATCTGTTCATTGTAAACAAGCCTAATAGGAACTCTACTTGCTAACATTTTAACAAGCACTGTGAATTAATATATAGTTTGAAAATAGTGATACTATGTTGTCCTTTAAAAAAACTGATAATTTAGATCATTCTCTCCCCCACCCCCACCAAATTAGTCCAGAGTTTGGCTAGGTACATTGTAAATTCTTAATCTTTGATCTCAAAATTCTTTATTGAGAATAATTCCTAATTCTCTTATATATTTCCCATGCCTGCAGAGCCAGTGAGTAGCCAGACTGTTGCAAAAAATTATTTTTAGCATTGGGGACCAGTCATTCTAAACCTAGCTGTTTCCTCTAAGTGTCATTCTCCAGCCAGCAGAGAAAATCAAAGTGCATACTCAGTAACGTCCTAAAGGTCCCTTCCAGCTATAACATTCTCTGAAACTTGTCTCCCTAGTTGGGGATTGGGAGTCAAGATGAACCTAATAATCACTATATAAACTCTTGACCCAAAGGATATTTGATGCCCCATGTTTGTTTTCTTGATAATATTTACAAGAGGCTATTTCTAGCCTTCTTGTATGCCTTCTCAGAGACCACTGAAAACTGGGTGTGAGGACTAGAGCTCCTACAGATGGAGAAATCACCAGTTCTGAAATGTGACTTCTGACTGTGGTAACAAATGCTTAGGGCCATCAGTCACTCTGTGTGTGTGCAGGGGCGGTTTATGGAGGGGAAGCATAGGCAATTTTGCAGTATAGGAGAATAATAAAAACTAATATTTCAGAAATAATGTTTTTGGCCATTTGCATTTTCTTGTAATGACCAATCAGTGACCAAAATAGCACTTGTATAAATAACCCAGCCAAGGATCATCCCTCATATTGCCAGGTTGGAAGGATGTGATGGACGGATGTTAGCAAGCTACTATTAGAATAGAGTTGCCTTTGGGGGTGTAAGTGGCAGGAGTGCATACTGGGAGGTAGGAGGAAAGCAATAGAAAGTTTTTTTTAATGGCTATCAGTAGTCAGAGGGAAATTTACTAAAATAAAAGACTTTTTGTGCTCAGATGACTTACGACTATATCTCTCCCAACTGTGCAATATATACATGCACATGCATGTATAACCTGCTTCAACATCTTTGCTTATGTCACCCCTGATCTGGAATGTCTTGCCCCCTCTTCTTTACCTATTTAATAACTACCCATAATTCAAGTCATATGCTATAGAAATCTGACCCATTCTTTCAAATCCTGTCTTCTCCACAAAGCCTCATTCCTTAAACTTCAATAACATTCCTAGTCTATACTCTTTGAGTCTTTCATTGTTTCCTAATTGTTTATTTGGAGATACTAAAGCATGGTGCCTAAAAGTACACATCCTGTGTGACCTTGGACTATATATGTAACCCTTCAAAGCCTCTCATCTATTAAATGGAGATATAAAGAGCCCCTATCTCATAGGGTTGTTTTGAAAGTTAAATGAAAATAATGCATGCCAAGAGCTTTACCTAGCATATGGCAAATGTTCAATAGTTAGTGGTAGTAATGGATGGAGATGGTGAGAGTAGTGATAATAATAATCATCATCACCATCATCATCGGTCTCTTCAGTTAGATTGTATAACCTTTGAAGGCAGGGACTATGTCTCCTATCTGCTTGTACTCTGCTAACCTAAACCCCCAAAAACTCAATTGGTTAAATTGATGTTTGTTGATCATGTGTCCAACTCAATAGTACTGCCTCAAAGATATGAAATTCCATCAGGAATATAATTTTTCCTTTTCATTGCTACTATGGAAACCCTTGGATGTTTTTTCTTGGTTTGCATGCATGAGTAGTTTGGATGGAAGCTGCTGAAGTAATCATAGGCAACTAGACTATGAGAAGAATGGGAAACATCTTAATCATCCCAAGTTCCTGTGGTGTGTACACTTGAAAAAAAAAAAAAACTCGGAGAACTAAAAAATTCTGATAAAAAAAAGCCAAAGAAGAACTAAATAAATAGATATTTCATGTTCACGGATAGGAAGACTCAATATTGTCAAGATGTCAATTTTTCCGAACTTGATTCAATCAAAGTCCAAGCAAGTTATTTTGTGGATATATATATATAAAAAAACTGATTCTAAACTTTACAGAGAGGCAAAAGACCCAGAATAGCCAACACAATATTGAAGGAGAAGAACAAAGTTGGAAGACTGATGCCTCCCAACTTGAAGACTGACTGTAAAGCTATAGTAATCAAGACAGTGTGGTACTGGTGAAACAATAGACAAATAGAGCAATGGAACAGAAGAGAGGGCCCATAAATAGACCCACATAAATAGAGTCAACAGATCTTTGACGAAGGAGCAAAGGCAATACAGTGGAGCAAAGATAGTCTCTTCAACAAATGTGCTGGAACAACTGGACATCCACATGCAAAAAAAAGAATCTAGACACAGATTTTATACCCATCAAAAAATTAGCTCAGGGCTTCCCTGGTGGTGCAGTGGTAGAGAGTCCGCCTGCCGATGCAGGGGACACAGGTTCGTGCCCCGGTCTGGGAAGATCCCACATGCCGCAGAGTGGCTGGGCCCGTGAGCCATGGCTGCTGAGCCTGCATGTCCGGAGGCTGTGCTCCACAATGGGAGAGGCCACGGCAGTGAGAGGCCCACGTACCGCAAAAAAAAAAAAAAATTAGCTCAAAATGGATCATAGACCTAAATGTGAAATACAAAACTATAAAACTCGTAAAAGACAACGTAAGAGAAAACCTAGATGACTTTGGATATGGCAATAACTTTTTAAATATAACACCAAAGTTATGATCCATGAAATAAATTATTGGTAAACTAGACTTCATTAAAATTTTAAAACTTTGTGAAAGACAATGTCAAGAGAATGAGCAGACAAGCCATAGACTTGAAGAAAATATTTACAAAATACACATCTGATAAAGGACTGTTACCTAAAATACACAGAGAACTCTTAAGACTCAACAATAGTAAAACAAACAACCTGATTGAAAAATGGGCCAGTGACCAATAGACACCTCACCAAAGAAGATATATGGATGGTAAATAAGCATATGAGAAGATGCTCCACTTCATATGTCATCAGGGCAATGCAAATTAAAACAACAATGAAATACCACTACAAACCTATTAGAATGACCAAAATCCAGAACACTGACAACATTAAATACTGATGAGGATGTGGATCAACAGGAGCTCTCATTTATTGGAGGTGGGAATGCAAAATGGTACAGCCACTTTGGAGGACAGGTTGACGGCTTCTTACAAAACTAAATATGCTCTTACCATACAATCCAGTGATTGCAGTCCTTGGTATTTACCCAGAGGAAGTGAAAACTTATGTTCACATAAAACGTGCACAGAAATGTTTATAGCAGTTTTATTCATAATTGCCAAAACTTTGAAGTAACCACAATGCCCTTCAGTACGTGAAAAGATAAAGTGTGGTATATCCAGACAATGGAGTATTATTCAGCAGAAAAAAAGGAATGAGCTATGGAGCCATGAAAAGACATGGAGGAAACTTAAATGTATATGACTAAGTGAAAAAAGCCGATCTGAAAAGGCTGCATACTGTATGATTCCAACTATATGACAGTCTAGAAAAGGCAAAACTATGGAGACAGTAAAATATCAGTGGTTGCTGGGGTTGGGGGAGGGGAGAAGGATGAATAAGTAGAGCACAAAGGAATTTTAGGGCAGTGAAAATACTCTATATGATACCACAATGACGGATACATGTCACTATACATTTTTCAAAACGTGTAGAATGTAAAACACCAAAGTGAAACCTAATGTAAACTATGGCTTTTCGATGATTATGATGCATCAGTGTAGGTTCATCAGTTGTAACAAATGAACCACTCTGGTGAGAGATGTTGAAAATAGGGGAGCCTATGCATGTGGGGGGGTGGGCGTGTATGTGGAATCTCTGTACTTTCCCCTCAATTTTGCTGTGAACCCAAAACTACTCTAAAAAATAGTTTTCATTGACTTTAAAACAAGGAGGAAGGAAAGAAACGGAGGGAGGGAGGAAAGAAAGAAAGAAGGGAGGGGGGAGGGAGGGAGGGGAGTTGGGTGAGAGAGAGAGGGAGAGAGAGAAAGAAACACTAAAATACCATCTGGTAAAGGGCTTTCAAATTCTATAACTTCCTGCCAGTTCGAGCTGTATTGTTTTAACCCTTGTAAAGAGCTGAAATTAAGGCTGTGTCCACCAATTGTCCATCAGTCCATTTCTGTAAAGAGTTGCCAGAGTTTACATTGATAAGTGAACTAGATACTGAAACCTTAATACAACAAATTATTTTGCTTGTCATTTCTTCTTAGCTGATAATAGTAGAACTCTGAATGTGGATTCCACTGCAATGACACTACCTATGTCTGATCCGACTGCATGGGCCACAGCAATGAATAATCTTGGAATGGCACCGCTGGGAATTGCTGGACAACCAATTTTACCTGGTATGCTATTTTTAATCACCTCACAAGTGTTTCTTTTTACTGGCCATATGGACATAAATATAACAATATGACACAACTTATTTTGAAGTTGACATTTATCAGGTTCTGCCTAGAGTGTGCATTTTTGTAATATGAGCTTTATAGGCTGGGTGGCCTGTAGTTACTAGTATACTCCCTATTGCACTATGGGCAAGCTGGGGGTATATCTGATGCAGGATATGGTCACTGAATATTTAACTCATTGCAATAAAAGTACAGCAGGATTTGGCAAAGAATTACAAAGTTTGTCTAATTTTATACATTTCTTAGAGGAAGCAAATAAACATGGAGCTAGAATGAGAACTGACTTAGATATCCCAAAAATCTTAGGTTCCTAGAGGGAAGGACAGGAGATAGCGGGGAACATCCCAAAGACTATTGTTAACATTGAATAACTGTTCATATTTTTTAGAACAAAGTAACCTGTAAGAGAACGGGCATGGTATACTAACTCCATCTCCACTAAAGATAAAATCAGAAGAAAAATGCCATGTCATCTCAAGGGCTTAGTTTAGACACAGAAGAGCTTCCTGGACTGTCAGAGCCATTAACCATAAAAATAGGTTTGTGAATGTGCCTTGGGCAACTCAAATTTTTTATCGCTCTGCATATGACCTTAAATGACCATGAAAGTACTGTGAGTATTGATTTGGGGGGTTACAAAGAAATTTTAGCAAGTCGGCAAATTTGCAAATATAAAATCATGAATAATGATATAAATGTTATAAAATAATTATAAATTTGATCAAAAAATGGGTTTATGAAGACATTAGGGAATGCCATATTAGGAAGCCTGGGGTGCTTTTTAAACATCCTAAACATTAATCTCCCAGATTCACTTAATTGTTATCCTACTTAAAAGCATGACAGGACCAAGGCAATCTAGGCCAATCTAGGACCTTGCTACTCAAGTGTGGTCTGCATAACCTGGGAGCTGTTAAGAATCCCAGAATCTCAGGCCACAGCCCAGACCTACTGAATCAAAGCTGCATTTTAACATGATCCTCATGTGATTCATAAGCACATTAAAGTTGAGAAACAGATCTAGAGTGATGCCACTTAGGGTTGTTGTGATAATTAAATTGTGCTTAGTACAATTCCTGGCACATAGTTAGTGCTCAAAAATGTTGGCTATTGGGGCTTCCCTGGTGGCACACTGGTTGAGAGTCCGCCTGCCGATGCAGGGGACGCGGGTCCGTGCCCCGGTCCGGGAAGATCCCACATGCCACGGAGCAGCTGGGCCTGTGAGCCATGGCCACTGAGCCTGCGCATCTGGAGCCTGTGCTCCGCAACGGGAGAGGCCACAACAGTGAGAGGCCCGCGTGCCGCAAAAAAAAAAAAAAAAAAAAAATGTTGGCTATTAAAATACTTTAAAAATTATTATTAATATATTTCTCATAAACATTTCCAAAGGGGTTTTTTTTTCATTTTTCTTCATTATTTTATTATAATAGAATTTAAACTAAAATCTTATATATTATTTTATAGCTTTATATAGAGTGGTCCTGAATCACAATCACAATCACTCTAGACTATCCCTTATAGTCTAGAGTGACTAGATTATCTGATTTGGCTTAAATATTACCAATTTATGGAAGACTGAACCTTATGGGTATATGTCCCAGAAAAAATCTTGAGGCCAGACCTACTCTGATACTAAGAGGACTAAATGTTAGTTTAGATTATTTGTAAATTACCACATTTAAACATAACTCTATGCTCACAAAGTAATCTTCAGTGCTTTGCCACCCATCTATAATGTGGAACAAAAAAAGGCCTAACATTGAGAGTAAAAAATCATCCATGCCATCATTACAGGCCCAAAGCTGTGCTGGGGTCAATATTAGGCCTAGAAAATTGGGGTAGGTTTTCATAACAGTAGCTCAGAGGGCTATTTCTGCAGAGACAGTACCTTGCTTAGTACAGGCCTCAAAGACAAACTGCTCGGGTTAAATCCTGGCTCTGCCACTTGCTAGTTATGTGACCTTGAGCAAGCTACTTGACCTATCTGTACCTCAGTTTTCTCATCTGTGAAATGGGGATGGTTATAGTATCTACCTCATAGGATTGCTGTGAATGTTAAATAATATACTTAGCACAACGCTTGGTATATAATAAGCACTCAATGAAGGTTAACTGGTGCCATTATTATTGCTATTAGTCATATTACATGTTATTTAAGATAAAGGAAATACTAACGTACTTCCTTCAAATAGCTGCTAAGCTGCCATTTAGATTGAAAGTACTTGGGTACTAGGCAGCCAGTGTCAGCGCTAATCACATCCACCCCAACTAGACATTTGAAACCTCAAGAGTGATTTTAATTTCTACTTCAAGCCCCTTTGCCTCCCTCTTGTTTTCTTAAGGACTATGAAGAAATGGCTTCTCATGGTCCCCTTCAACCTTGTGACTCAGGGATCATTTAGCTATGCTCCAAGGAAAGTTACTTGGGTTTTTGGAAACCTAGTCTTAGAAATACTGATATTTAGTTCTCTTAAAAGTATACAGGCTGGGCCTCCCTGGTGGCGCAAGTGGTTGAGAGTCCGCCTGCCGATGCAGGGGATACGGGTTCGTGCCCCGGTCTGGGAGGATCCCATATGCCGCGGAGCGGCTGGGCCCGTGAGCCATGGCCGCTGAGCCTGCGCGTCCGGAGCCTGCGCGTCCGGAGCCTGTGCTCCGCAACGGGGGAGGCCACAACAGTGAGAGGCCCGCATACCGCAAAAAAAAAAAAAAAAAAAGTATACAGGGCAGGGCTTCCCTGGTGGCGCAGTGGTTGAGAGTCCGTCTGCCGATGCAGGGGACACGGGTTCGTGCCCCGGTCCGTGAAGATCCCACGTGCTGCGGAGCGGCTAGGCCCGTGAGCCATGGCCACTGAGCCTGCGCGTCCGGAGCCTGTGCTCCGCAACGGGAGAGGCCACAGCATTGAGAGGACCGCGTACCGCCAAAAAAAAAAAAAAAAAAAAAAAAAAGTATACAGGGCAATAGCACTAGGCTGAGACATACTTTGTGAAGCTATGTGTAAAATCACTTCAGTTGTATGTGAAATGATTTTTCTCCTCTCCATATTATTTTAGGGAAGCAATTTACTCATCAGATTAGAACGTGGGTTCTGGATATAGACTGCCTGGGTTCAAATAAATCCCTGCTCTGCCATTAAATAGCTGTGTAACCTTTGGCAATTTACTTAACCTCTCTATGCCTCAGTTTCTTCATTTGTAAAACAGATATAATAGCATCTATGATATAGCATTGTTATGAGGATTAATGAGTTAATACATGTAAAGTCTTAGAATGATGCCTGACTCACAGTAATTCCTCAGTGAACTCAGCTATGATTATTATTATTTCAAGTTCCCATCTGATATATGGCTCACAAAAAGTTGAATTATGGCTTATTTCTATTCTTAACAACAATGAAGTATAATGAATGCAGGGGCAAATTTTTCCCTGGAGAAGCACTGGACAATGGCAGGTGAAGAGAACAGTGTGTGTCTGACAATGCTGGTGACTGCTCCCTGTATATCTGGTGGGGGATGTCCAAGAAGCAGAAAGTTGGCACCACATGCCAATGCTGCTTACCATTCTTCTTGCTAGAGTCTGGCAAACAGGGGGCCTGCCACCTTTTTATGTAATGTTTTAACTGAATGGGATAAAACATCCCCCTAGTCCTCTTCCTACTGCCCCAAATTCCTTAAAATGGAAAAGGAAGCAAAGGAGCCACATGGAACTGTTTCCTGAGGTCACCCATTGATGGCTTAGTAATTTAGCTACTTTTCTACCCCTTAGAAGGTTTCCTTCTTAGCCAGCAGAGTTTTTCTTTGTCCTGTCTCATCTGGCCTATCTGTGACAACAGAAAAGGCTTTTGGGGGTAAGCTGTGACAAAGTGAAAGAGCGGCATGGACATATATACACTACCAAACGTAAGGTAGATAGCTAGTGGGAAGCAGCCGCATAGCACAGGGAGATCAGCTCGGTGCTTTGTGACCGCCTGGAGGGGTGGGATAGGGAGGGTGGGAGGGGGACGCAAAAGGGAGGGGATATGGGAACATATGTATATGTATAACTGATTAAATTTGTTATAAAGCAAAAAATTAAAAAAAATTTAAAAAAAAAAGAAAAAAGAAAAGGCTTTTGGCATTGATGAAAAACAAATGATACATAAGCTTCCTTGACTTCCCCCAGAGAGCTCAAATCCATACTGTCATGGATGCTGAATCTCTTGGACACATACTTGTCATCTGGGCAGTGTCTAGCTTATTATATTCATTGAGCGTGGAGCAGAGACTGGCCATCTCTGGGGTTTGGTGTAGAGCTCCCTTTCATCTAACATGGTGTTTTTTGTACAGCTGCTGTTCAATAAAGTTAATCCACAGTGATGGCAGATTTGAAGGTCCCCTCTGGCCGGCACCTGTCTTTCCTGAAAGACTATTTGCTTCTCCAAGCTCGTCAAATAAGACTAATGTTAGTTTTCACATGAAGGGAGGCACCAAAAAGAGTCAGGCCGCCTTTGGAGCATTGTTCTGCCCATCATCCCAGATGAATCCAAGAATGGACCGATTAAAGGGTACTCACTGAATACTGTGTGCTGCTTCCTTTATTTTCCCCTAAATTAAAATATCCTTATCATCCAAGTGTGGAGCCTGTGAAGTCCCAAAGAAGAAGTGTCCCTCATTATGGTGTCTCCACTGTATTGACTATGCCTCCTCCATAATGAGAGATGTTGGAAAATATGACTCATGGCCCTTATTCCCAGAGCAAGACGCTGCCCATCTATGAGAATTGTCATTCTTAAGGAGGCAGTCACTGGGCGCAGCAGGCAAACTCTGATGAGAACAGAAAGAAAGAATGAAGGTGTGTGACACATGATAGGCCACTGTTCTTCAAGCTCCTCAAGGAGGCCTGGACTTGGGTTTCTATTATTTTAATATCTTTCACAAATAGAATATGCTTTCAGTGGCAGATAATGTTGAGGTCCTGAAAAAGGAGAGCACTGTTCATTATCATGGTGGACACTTCACCAAGAGCCAATGATATATAAACCACTCTACCAAATAGAACTAATGTCTCTCCAAATCAAGCTTGAATCCTACCAAGTGATGGGACTCTCAGGATTCCCCCATGGAAACTATTATGAAGAGTCCAGTAGAGTGAGATGGTTTATTCATTCATTCATACAAGGAATACTTACTGAGGCCTGCTGTAAGCAAGATACTGCGAGGATCCCTGGGGATAAATCAGTGAACAAAAAAGAGAAAGATTCCTTCCCTCATAGTGACTAGAGTACTTTTAGAACCCCCCATATTTTATCCCTAATAAAACCTGTTCTCATTTGAGCTGCCTCTTGACCCTCAGCACTCAAAGACTTCCTAAACATTTTGTTCATTTGTGCTTTTATTCACCCATCCATGAATTAAAATATATTGAGCTAGGTCAAGGGGATACCAAATGGGCCTTCAAGCTCAGAATCCAGTGGCAGAGGCAGCAAAGTCCATATCACTACACTACAATGTAGCAAGTGTCATAGTAGATACATGTAGAAAAGTATTGTTTTAGCCAGGGTAGGATGGAGGGGGTACTAGGTGGGTAGTGGTGATCAGGGAAGGTTGACAGAAGTGGCCACATTTGAGCTCAGTGTCCAGGGATTTATAAGAAAGTGTCAGGTGGAAGAAAGGAACTAAGAACAGCCTAAGCAGAGGAAGTGGTAGACCAACGACCGGAAGGTATGCAAGACTATACAGTGTGGGGAAAATGGTTAAATACTGAGCTGATTTACATCACCCCATTTCACAAAATATTTGAGGCAGCTTATAAGAAAGATTACAGTAAAAGAGAAAAATTACAAGTAAAATAAACCATCATCTGGGAAAATATAAATGAGAAATAGAAGGGGAAGCCCCGGTAGGGAGGTTAATTAGAATTCAGATATGTAGGTCATAGGATCCCACCCAGTTTCTAAAGGTGAACTGCACTTGTGACCAGGTAGCCAAAACAAAAAGGGAAACCTGATCAGTTATATAATTTGCATTTTCCCTGAAGAGAAAATAGACCAGTCCTCAGGAGAAATCAAACTTTTCATGGCCCTTAACACTTGTGTGTGTTTAACACTTTAGCTCTGAAAGACTTTTTTCATAGGGATCTTCATACATAAGGGTGCACACTAAGTGAGGTAGTTGAGTCATCTCCAAACACTGGGCTGGAGCCCAGGACCAGTTGATATTGCTTTTTCTCATCCACTGCAAAGTGTAGAAACTAAGAATATAGTGAATTTTTCATGAAGCTAAATTTGCTCAATTGAAAGGACTGTTCTTTATTCAGAGATTATAGATTTCATATATTTTTGGTTTTGAAATGTTCTGTCTTTTATGAATTGCATGAATGGTACGTGGTTAATTTTTGTTACTTTTTTCCATGTCTTTTCTTAGCAAATTAAGAGGTTGGCAACCTTAAATATATATATGTATATATATATATTTTATTCATCTCTAAAATCCAGAAATCTAGGAACCAAAGATGTAGTGTGAAATGTCCTCCCTAATGCCTTTCCAAAGGTGTTCACAGCATCCCTAGATGAGAGTCAGGGGCATGACCCTGAATCTGTCAAATGTTGTAACAAGGCAAGAACACAAAGAACAAAATAGGAAGGAATAGGGGGAAGGTGGACTAGATATATAGATATTTGCAAAAACTTATACTAATGAAATAAAGCTTCATTGGTTGAAATTTGGGATCAAAGTTGATATTTATTAGGGAGAGTCTTTATGAGCTGAAATTATGCCACATAACCCGCCCAAGCCCAGCTTGCTGCCTCATTTGTCATTGTACATGAACCAGGCCCTACCCCAACTTTCCAACTGACCTGAAACAAGGGTTTTGATGATCTTCTGGAGAAGCAAGACAGATTTTGGTAGAATTTGAGAGTCATTGTGCAAAAATTTAGAAACTTGTGTTCTATTTCCAAGAGGGCTTGTGGTAAGTTCAAGGTTATCTCACAGCTCAGCCAAGCTCTCCTTAGAAATCTGTGTTCCCTCTTCAGGTTGGCTGCCTGAAAAGTCTTTTCAAGAATCTGTGTAGAGAGGAGGCAGCCAGGACTGTAGTGAGTTAAAATTTCTCAATACTCAGGCATAATTCTTAATTTTCCAATGAACTTTGTAAGAACTCTAAAGAAATGGCAATAATGTACCAGAAATGTATACCTGAATTGGAATCATAATTTTCTATAAAATAGCTTAATTATGCATATATAATTAGATCCTATTTGGAACATTTATTTTAGACTAATCCATAGTTGCATTTCAGTGGTTTTACTGTGAATACAAACTACCTCCTGGTGATCAAGGGTCTCTGGAATACCTAAAAGATTGGAAATGCCTTTAATGGACCTGTGGGGGGGGACTTGGGTGGGGAGAAGTCACTAAGTGTAAGCAGAGGCTTTCTGAGTGTATGAAGAGGACTCCAGCCAGCCAGAACCCGGTCCAGTTCTGAAAAGGCAAGCAGGATAGTAAATATGTTAGCTCCTATATCTGCCTATCTCCAGTTCATACATTGCCACAATTCCAACTTCTGTGAGTCAAAGTTGAGACTTCAGATTTAGAACAGAGGGCTCTAAATTATCTAATGCTGTGACAACACATATATTGAATATCTCAACAGGAAGTTCTGGCTGTAGAGATAAGCAACCCTATGGTAGCCTTTTGAACAGGAACATTTGAAGGACTCTACAGGTTGAGTAGGTAGATAACAGAGCTTAGTCTGACAAGAAGTATCTTTTTTTCCTGTGGACCCATGGACTTTGTGAGAAGCAGAGTAGACTAATGATTGAGAGCATAACTAGTAAAAGCCACCTACTGTGTGGCCTTACTGTGTTATCTCTGTAAGTTTCAATTTCCTCATCTGTAAAATAGGGAATAATAATATTGGTCATCCCTTAGGATTGTTCTGAAGTTCAAATGAGATGATGTGTATAAAACCTGGAAATTCATATACACCTGATCAATGGGCAGTAGTATTATGGACAGCATCCTCTTCCCCTGCCACAAAAGTAGATGTTGCTGTCTATAGGAAGAAAGCCATCATGAACTGGCCTGCCAGAAAATATCAAGGGTTGAACCATAAAATTGGCATAGGTGGTGTCTTTGTCAGGCATCAAAGATGGGCAACCTCTAAGGTTTCTAGTGTTTTGTAGACATCTGTAATCTTTGTACATCTGGTAGTGTGTTGTCATCTGGCATTGTTCCAACTGGTCCTTCTACACAGCAATAGTACAGTGACAACAATTGCTCAAAGGCAGTGGCTGTGGGGCCCTGCTGGACCCCAAAGCACCTTTTCAATAATCAGAAAAATAATGTCAGTCTAGTTAGGTGCTTAGTGTACTTTCTATTTTAATTACTTGAAAATAGCTAACTCTATTAACCAATCACACCCCACTCCTCAGACGTGCTGCATATTCTGCTTACCTATTGCTGTATGACAAACACATTATAACTTAGTGGCTTAAGACACAATGACTTTATTATATTTTAAGATTTTTTCTGGATAAAGAGTTTAAGCAGGACTCAAATGGGCAATCCACCTGTTCCACATGGTATCAACTGGGATGCCTCAGCTGTGGTGGGATAGTCTGGAGGTTCCAATACAACTTTATTCATACTCATGGCACCTTGGCAGGGACAGATAAAACACCAGGCTCAGCTGGATCCCTCCCTTTCCATTTACACTAAGGCCCTCTCCACATGGTCTCTCCAGCATGGTAGTCAGACATGTTACCTTGTGACTGAAGCTCCCATAGCAAGTGTTCCCAGAGACGAGTGGAAATTTTATCTCTCTTAAGGCCTGGCCCTGAAAACAGGCACAGCATCCCTTCTGCTGTATTCTATTGGTCAAAGTGGCTCTAGAGCCCATCCAGATCCTCAAGGGGATGGGGCATAGACCTCGCCTCTTGACGGGAGGGGAAACAAAGAATTCGTATCCACCTTTAATCTGCCACACTTGCAAAAAAGAATAATATAGAAGCATTTTGTTATTTGTCTGCCATGTTTTTCAGCATACCTGTTTCACCTTATACCTGTAATTAAATTAATTCATTAAAACAGTTACCATACTACATTGAGAGGCAGTGCAGTGGTTAAAAGCATTAGAGTTAAACTAACCTGGATTTGAATCCTAGGTCTTGCCTAGGTTATTGGCTGTGGAACCTTGGGCAAGTAACTAAACCCTTCTGAGCCCCAGTTTCTTTGTCTATAAAATGAAGGATAATAACAGTACCTAGCCCACTGGTCTTTTGGAATGAGATTATATAAAATGCCTAAGCACATTCCCTAGCACAATGGAAGCACCCAATAAACAATTATAGTGATAATAATAATTGATGATAAAGCATTATAATTGTTTGCATGGCTGTTCCCAAACTATACTCTGAAGTCAAGGATTTTATCGTATTCCTTCAACCCCAACACCTGCAGAGGGGCTGGCATCAAAATACGGAAGGACATACAAATGGTTAGACATATGGGTGACTGGACAAATGACATTTTCCTCCATTGTAGCTCCCTGGCTCAGATGTATACAGAGAATGGAGGATGATAATATTGCTAGATAACTACTCTAGGTTGAGTTAAGTGCAAGTTGCTAGGCAGCAGGAAGACTTAAGGCTACACTGAAACATTACTTAAAATCATATAATAGAGATGTAATAGAGCTGCAACTCAGAGGAGCAAGGTGGTGCAACTGAAAAACAGCATTTGCAGCATTTCCAGTAAGCTGGGAGTTTGGAAAGTACATGAATCAAAAGAGGGACTACAAACCAACATCTTATGACATTTCCATCGATGGCAGTGCCAAGAGTAAAGAAGGCAGTAGGGAAAAGGCATTAGAAGAAGAGATGGTGGTAAAAGCAAAACAGAACAGGGTATTTATTGTGAAAGGACTTTAGGGGAATACCCTGGCCTTTTCCACAACCCTTTTTTAAAATATTTATTTATTTATTTATTTATTTATTTATTTAGGCTGCGCTGGGTCTTACTTGCGGCACCCGGGATCTTAGTTGCAGTATGTGGGATCTTTCTTTTTTTAGTTGCGGCATGCAGACTTCTTAGTTGCAGCATGCAATCTCTTAGTTGCGGCATGTGGACTTCTTAGTCGCAGCATGCATGTGGGATCTAGTTCCCCAACCAGGGATCAAACCCTGGACCCCTGCATTAGGAGCGTGGAGTCTTACCCACTGGGCCACCAGTGAAGTCCCTCCACAACCCTTTTATAAAATGATTTCAAATCTCCTTCAGAAGTTTAAATTCCTAACATAAGTGGTAATACTTTGTACATGTTGGCTGTACTCCTCAAGCCAGAACAGGGCCTGAAGAAGGGAGAGAATTTCTCTGGTGTTCTATTCCCAGTGTATTTTAGTGTTGGACTTCTTTGATTTTTTTCAGATTCTGTAATACTTGTATAAGGCCCATGATTTCAGATGGTTATTTTCTTGGTTGGTATTGGAAATTCAAGTCTACTTTGGTCTTAATGGTTGAAGATAAACAAAACAAATAATCAATGTGATAGGAGCCCTTGAAATGTCATGTACAATGTACATTCTGCCCTCTAGCAAGCCCTGCTAGGCATGTAGCCTATGGAACTCTTGGCATATTGAATGCAAAGAAGAAAGGGAGTTTATCTACTCTGGCTTTAGCCATATGTCATGAATACACTTGCTTTTAAATGAATTTCATAAAATATTAATGTAATCATACCAAACAGCACAGTGGTGAGTACATCAGTCAGGAGTTATATTTATCCTGTGTATTTGTTTTTTGTTTGTCTCCATTTATTAGTAGACAGTACATGGAGACAGGCATTTCTTTCTCAGTCGAAGTGGCAGAGCTTGTTTAATGAACTGATGTTTCTGTAATCTGTGGTAAGGTAGAGTTGTGAGTGACAGAACTATATGAATAACAATGAGGAGGCAGGCAGAACAATAAAAGGAAGACAAACATTTCAGTAGGGGGGAAAATAAATGGGATTGTTTAGTTGGCACACAATCTAATCTGATCTTTTCCTACTGAAAATTAACAGTTTGTAAATGGGGGAGATAATGTTAACAATTTTTCCAAAATCTTATACACAAGGAATCAAATTTTCCAAAGACATAAATGGCATTCTTAACCACAGTGCTCTCATTCTACAGCATAGGAACACAGAGTGTCAGGGCTCCTAAGTTCTCCAAGATGGAAAAAAAGACCTGGACGCCCTGTCCCCCTGCATAGAGCGTGACATATAGGAGGCTATCACAAATGTTTCTGGGATGTGGAAGTGAATGCCTGAATAAGTGAATGTATTAGTGTGTGGACACATGTTTTGAATGGAAGGAAGGAAACTTACCTCTCAGGACCACCATGTATCATGCCAGAGGTTTTCATATCTGTTCTGTCCTTTCATCCTTTGAGCTAAATGTCATTATTTATCCCTACTTTTACCAAAAAGGAGATGGAGGCACACAGATATTAAGAAACATCCCTCAAGATCATATAACTAGCATGTGGAGGAGAGTAGAGAGATGAGAGTCACAGGGAGGGAGGGAAGGAGTGTGTGTGTGTGTGCGCACACAGGCATGTGTGAATACTTGCATGTTGGGTGAGATAACGTATGAGGGCTAAAAGTAAATTTGTTTTCAGAAAAATAAAATTTCCTCTTAGAAGAAAATTCTTTCTTCCTAAACATGTTCAAGGTCTTGGCATCTCAGCATGACAGGCATGTGGGAGGATGGGGAATGCCCTAGCTCTCTTGGACTGGCTTGCAATGGGAGGTGCTCATGTGCCACCCACCTGCCTATCTGCCCAGTCACAAGACTCTCTCCTTCTGGGCCTATTGTACTTGAAGTCCTGCTTCTGTATGAACCGCAGTTTCTTCCCATTGTTTAGATACACCTCCTTCAACATCTTAGAGAACCACCCAGGGGCTTCAGAGCCACCTTGAGGACATACTTAAAGGCACTGTCCCTTGGGCCTGAGTGGTGAGCAGGGTAAAGTCTGGGGGAGTAGGACCTGCCACTGCTACCATGACCACCCCTACATTATCAGAACTCCTTATGCAATATTTTCTTTGTTTGCAATACACTGTGCATTCTATAACAGAGGACAGGGGTGAGAGGTGAGGAAATAAAGTAGAATGCACTCCCTTCTCTCAAAGAACATGCATTTTGTTATAGAGACAAAATGTAAACAATGAAATCAGTACCACCTTTCGACCCAGGTAAGCGGGGCCCCTGCCATGGGCCCTCACATCAAGGGACCCCGAGCTTTGGAATGACTGTCCAGATATTTTCTAAGTCCCTCTCCAGAGCTGAGGACTGGCCAGGTAGATAGTGCCATCGGGGTAGGTGCCCCAAGTCCAGAGAAGCTCCTCTGTGGGTCTTGATGGCAAGAAGCAGCTTTCTCAAAATTTTCTAGGTTCCCCTCCAGTGCCTACGATTCACAAAGGCCTGCAGTGTCATCTAAGCAAGGAGCCCCAATCTCAAATTGAACCTATGTGGACCTCAGTCCCCATTTCTCCCTTTGAGGCACTCTTCAATCCTTTACCCTTCAAATCCATTTACTCAAGTAAATGCCCCCAAGAAGCTTCAGAACTTGTGCCTGTGGAGTCCTCCCAGAGTCTTGGTTCCAGGAGAGTATCCTGGCAAGTAAATCACTCCAGCTGTATGGTATGGTATTTCTTTCATGGTATCGAATGGGCTACCAGAATAGTGTTGATGCTGATTTGTGGTGAATCAATTGTGTATCTAGACAAGCCCCACAGAATATGTTTTGGGAGCTCCCACACATCCTAGAAGCACCCCTGAATGAAACAAAAGATGATGCAAAATAATATTCGGTGGCAACAGGTGTAGGACAGTTTTTAGATAAAGAGATAAGAATGAACCAGTATTATCTGGAAAGGTGGGACTTTAAGCCAGGCCTTGAAGCATGGGGAGAATTTGGGGAGGCTTGAATGACTCCAGGCAGGCAGGGAGAACAACAGGAACAAAGGCACAGAGAATAGTTATTTACTGAGCATTTTTGTGCTATGCATTATGCTAGGCGCATTTCATTCATCATTTTGTTTATTCCTCATAGCTCCCTATAGAAGTAGGCAGAATTAACCCTGGTTTGCAAATGACAAAACGGAGGTTCAAAAGATTCATCCTGCTAATCAAATGGTAGAACTAGGACCCAGGTCTTCCTGAACCCCAAAACTGTATGCTCTTAACACCATGCTATACTGCAAAAAGACAGGAAGTGTTACAAGGGACAGCAAGAAGCCTTGTCTGAATGGAGCAGAGGGTGTGTGTTGGAAAGTAGTGGAAGGAAAGATCAATGGACAAGGCGCGGTCATATTACAAAGGGCCTTGGATGTCAAAATGAGAGGTAGAGACAAACAGGCACTGGGCAAACAAAAACAAGCAGGCCTAGCCCAAAAGGAAAATGCACAATTATAATATTTAAGACCTGGTAATGCTAATAACATGTTTTCTTAAATATTTTGCCTCTGTCTTAGAAAGGCCTTTGGTTTGAAGCTTATAAGGTAGCATTCTGCCTCTACTTGATCTTGCCTGGTGTAATTTATTGTTCTCTCTTTCCTCTCCTTTTTAAGACTTTGATCCTGCTCTTGGAATGATGACTGGAATTCCACCAATAACTCCAATGATGCCTGGCCTGGGAATAGTACCTCCTCCAATTCCACCAGATATGCCAGTAGTAAAAGAGATCATACACTGTAAAAGCTGCACACTCTTCCCTCCAAATCCAAGTAATATTCTGCTTTTTCTCCACACAAGTCACAGTGTTTTGGTGTCTCAGTCCCTTGGTTATTTGTTTTTGTGTTAAGAATGCTGTCAGGGCAATTAGTGCCTGTAAAGTGGTGGCTTCTGGGAAGGAACCTGGCTTTGGAATTGAATTCAAAATATAACACTCCTGACACAGCTTAAAGTAAACTAGTGTTCTAGTTCCTTTTTAGAACTTGAATTTTGTTGAAAGGGGGCTCAGGTTATTTGGGTGGGGAAAACACTAACGGATAAGCCTCCCTTAGTTCTCTGCTGAGAGCATGGCAAAAGTGCCATTTTTGTTAACAGCCCCAAGATTTCGTAAAGGTGAATAGAAAGAGCAAGTGCTATGGGAAGAGTAGGCATTTGGTATGTTGACTTATCTTCTCCAGAGCCCACCAACTGTGTCTGATGAAGCCTTGATTATAAACCCCAGTACTTACTCCTGCCTGTCTCTGGTATATTCTCTTGCACTCAGTGACCTCTCAGCAATAAGGTCATGTGAGTTAGGGACTCTCACAGTCTCTTTATGCACCCATCTGATCTGCTTCTGTCTTGTTTCTTCATTAGACAGTATCTTTACCATCAATTCCTTCCCCTCTCTCCCACCTAACATTTCATCCAGGTCCCTGTCACCTCTCCAGCCCAACTCCAAGCTTACCGTCTCCCAAACACTTCCACGTGGAAGGTGCTGAAATTAAAATGGTAGTTAATCTTTCATCGTTCTAATGCATTTCCAATGAAGTATTAGGGGCTAAATCCAATGGATACTTTTTAGTCCTTAAGTTACTTTATTTCTCTACTATATTTAGAACTAGTGACCCCTTCATCCTTCTTGAAACATTAGGTCATTTGAAGGTGTTAGAATGACCACCAGAGAGATTATATAGATCAAGAAGGAGGATGACCAAGCAGGGCACGCTAAGGAATTCTAACATTTCAAAATTTAAGAGAGAAAGGGGAGTTTGCATTTCTGTACACCTCTTAGCAGCAAAAGTCCTTAAAGCACTTAATCTTTACTGTTTCCAGTTCTTCTCCTCTTCTCTCTTAAATCTTCTTCATTTGGGCTTTTGCCCCAGCCCTCTATCAAAATGCTTGCTTAAGAACACTAATGTCTATAGCACTAATAAAGTTAGTTAGACAAGTATTCTCTTTCATACCTGGAAACCAGTCTTTTATAAGGACCATGACAATTATATTTACATAATATGCTTTTAAAATATTTGATAAATTGATAGACAATAATGATACCACATTATAATATGTATTTATTTTATGTTACTAGTTGCTATAAACTTTCTCATACCTTTAAAAAAAAGAACACTAATGACCTCACAATACTAAATCCAGTGGTCAATTCTCACTTCTCTTCCAGTTGATTACTCCTTACTCACTGATATACTTTTTCACTTGGCTTCCAGGATACCACACTATTGGTTTTCCTTCTCACACTGGTCATTCCTTTTCAGTCTCCTTTGCTGATAACCTTCTGTTCTCGCTGACTTCTTACCATTGGAGATCCCCATGACTCAATCCTTGGACCTCTTCTCTGTACTCATACCGTTGATGAGCTCATCCAATCTCATGGCTGAAAAAAAAGTATGCCAGTGATACTCTAAATTATATTTTTAGCTCAGAGCTTGTCTCTGAACCCCAAACTCATATCCTACTGCTTATTTGATATCTCCACTTACATGTCAAAGAGACATCTCAAGTTTAATATGTTCGGAACAAAACCCCTAATATTTACCCCCAAACCTTCTCCACTAATATCCTTCTCCATCTCAGATAATGGCAACTGCATTCTTTCAATTACTCAGCCAAAACTTAAGTGTAATCCTTACCTACTCTCTTTCCCTCACACGCCATATTTAATCTGTTAGAAAACTCTGTCGGGTCTACCCTAAAACATATAACTAGAATTCTACTATTTTCGTGATAATTACTGCTATGACCCAGTTTATGCCCCCATAATACATTTTCTGAACTATTGCAATAGCCTTCTAATTGGTCTTCCTCTTTCACCCTTCCCCCCTACAATGTATTCTCAAGAGGGCAGGCAGAGTGATCCTTTTTAAAACCTAAGTCAGACTATGTCCCTCCTCTATTCAAAACCCTTTAATGGCTCCCTGTTTTACTCAAAATAAAGGCCAAAGTCTGTTTAATGGCACAGAAAGACCTTTTTTTTTAAACATTTTTATTGGAGTATAATTGCTTTACAATGGTGTGTTAGTTTCTGCTTTATAACAAAGTGAATCAGTTATACATATACATATGTTCCCATATCTCCTCCCTCTTGTGTTTCCTCCCTCCCACCCTCCCTATCCCACCCCTCTAAGTGGTCACAAAGCACCAAGCTGATCTCCCTGTGCTATGCAGCTGCTTCCCACTAGCTAGCTATTTTACATTTGGTAGTGTATATATGTCCATGTCACTCTCTCACTTTGTCCCAGCTTACCCTTCCCCCTCCTCGTGTCCTCAAGTCCATTCTCTAGTAGGTCTGCGTCTTTATTCCTGTCTTAAATGGCACAGAAAGACCTTTAATGGCAAAGAAGGTCCTCCCTCTCTCACATTATCTCTTTGACTTTGTCTCTTACCACTCTCCTTTCCATCACACATTGTTCCAGTTATACTGACCTCCATGCTGTTCTGTGAACACACCAGGCACTCTTCCATCATAGGGCCTTTGTATTGGCTCTTTCCTCTGCCTAGAATACTCTTCTCCTAAATATCTGCATGGCTAACTCACCTGCCTCCTTCAAGTCTTTGCTGAAATGTCTCCTCTTCAGTAACCCTGACAACCTATTTAAAAGTTCAGCCCTCCCTGCCACACTCCCAATCCTACTTACCCTCTCTATTTTTCACTTAATACTTAATACCTTTTAACAAACTATGCAATTTATAGAATGTAAACTCCACAAAAGCAGGGAGTTTTGTCTATTTTGTTCACTGATATATCCCCAGCACTGAGAAAAGTATCTGACATATAGTACGTGTTCAATAAATATCTCTTGAGTGATGGATGGAGGGATGGATGGATGAATACAAAAGGAGAAGTCAGAGGTCTAGAAATCAAACCAAGAGAGCATGAGGTAATTACACCACATGCTGACAACTTCTAAATCTATTTTTTCAGTCCATGGCTCTCTTCTGAGCTTCAGACACATATAGCCAACTGACCACTAGACTTTTCCAGGTGTATCTACTTCAAATGTGCAAAAAACAGCAGTATAGTATAGTGAACAAACTACTAGATTAAAAGTCGAGAGAACTGTGTTTTACCCCCAGCTCTGTCAACAACTACCTGAGGGATCTTGGGTTAGTCGCATGACCTCCCCAGGTCTCAGTTTCCTTGTCTGTAAAGTGAGGCTATTGGGTTAGATTACCCTAGATACCTCCAAGGTTTCATCCAGTTCTAAAAATATGATTCTTGACATTAAAAATGTAGCTACCACAATAATTATTCACCTAGGCAAAAGTCCCTCAAAATGTATTAGGAAAAGCAAGAGCAAATTGGTAGGTGGCCCATAGAGCTTTGTGCCTTCAGTAGAAGAGGCAGTATGGTATAATACTCAAGAGCCCCAACGTGACATAGGCCTGGTTTCATATCCCAGATCTCCATACTAAATAGCCATGAAATCCTGGGTAAGTAACTTAACCTCTCTGATCTAGACTAGGCAAAATCAGTTCTGGTCTAAAAATTCAGCAGATCAAACTAGACTGGAGCTGACTGTGCACTAGTCTCCTAAAGATAAATGGTGAATTGTCCTAGGAGCAACATCCTCTGATTCCCAGGAGTCAGAGATATGGCAAAAGAAAGCTCTCTGGAACACAGGTACTTTTTTTCACAGGATGGCTATCAGAGATTTACTGCATTCCCAATTAACAGTCCTCAGTTGGTGGTATAAGAGGACAGCACCCTCTCTCCAGAGAACTCAATTCTCTCAAGATTTTTCACTTCAGCTGATAGACCTTCTGTATGGAGAGGTTTCATTTTTCATCTACTGTGAAATAACAGTGAACGTGGAATAAATGGTGGAATATCACCTACTATCTGTATGCAGGCATGTGGGAAAGCACCCAGGAGCCAGAAAAAGAGCAATCATTTCATTTTACCATCTCAAAACAGGCTGAACTCATTTTGGCTCCTAGGGCTGGGTTCTATAAAGAAAATTAGAGAAAATTAGATAAATTGAGAATTAATAAAGATTTGCTGGCCTTCTGATTACTTCCAATCAGTTGGGATTACATTAAAATATATCTGACCCCTGCTGATTGTCTAGGGGACCTTCAATCTTGGGCTGTCTGATAAAATCAACTCAAAGATTTTGCAGTATGCAAATTCTGGCAAACCAGTTGAGTGATCTGTGATGCTCCTTTGAAAAGCAAGATGCAAGTGGTTTATTGGGCCTCTATGCTGCTCCCTGCCTCACTTCTCAAAGATGAGCAGTGACTCTGATCTTAATGCTGATTGCCCCAACACAGTTCCCCAGAGTTGGTGCTTAGTTGTAATTAGAATTGCTAGAAGCTCCTCCTTTTCCATTACCAGAGATTAGAGTGCTTTATACTCCCAGTTATCTTGCATCTTTTTACATGGAAGTTTCTTCTTCTCCATCTGGAGTGGTGATTGGGATGTTACAGGAGCTTAGCACATTACCTGATTAATAGGATTAACTCCTATGGAGTTACCATTGCTATGCCCATATCACTGTATTTCAGTGGGATTAGAAAATCGGGCCCAAACAACAAAGTACTTTGAGCTGTTAATTAAAGAACAAGTACTATCCATTAAGGAAGACAGTACAGCCCATTGCCTTGCTGGTGGCATACACCTAAATCTCAGCAAATGCTACATTTACCCAAGGAAAATAAACAAATCCCCAGCATTCTTGACACTACTCTTAGTGGCTTTTATGCGCCTTTACAGTCACCACAGAATAATCACAGCATCTAAATAGGGTGATGGTTTCATCAAGGGAAAGAGCCTTGGTATTGTCAGTATTACATGTAACTATAGCAGTAACCAGACATTCCTTAGAGTCTCTCAACGGACCTAAAGGTAAACCTAGGCTAACTCAAATAATATAAAAAGGTGGGGCCTCCCTGGTGGCGCAGTGGTTAAGAGTCCGCCTGCCGATGCAGGGGATACGGGTTCGTGCCCCGGTCTGGGAGGATCCCATATGCCGCGGAGTGGCTGGGCCCGTGAGCCATGGCCGCTGGGCCTGCGCGTCCGGAGCCTGTGCTCCGCAACGGGAGAGGCCACAACAGTGAGAGGCCCGCATACCGCAAAAAGAAAAAAAAAAAAAAAAAAAAAAAAAAAAAAAAAAAGGTGATTATTTGCTTCATAAAAAGATTCTTTATCGAATTCATTTAAATAGTAAACTTCAGAAGGGTTCTAAGGCAGGATTTTATTCTGAAGCCTTAGATTTGAAAACATGGCTCTAACTAAATAGATGTTGTTGAAAATTCTTTACCTAATATAGTCAGTGGCCGGGTTGTGTTCCATGGTCAAAATCATGTGTGTCTCCACAGCTGTAGATTCTGAAACTGAGCAGGACACCATGGGCCCTACAGGGTACAAAAGGCCCTCCATGTCCCCTGTTTCTTGTTTGTAGGAAAATATTTTTGTCTCCTAGGTCTTCCCTGAGTGCCAAAGAGCAGGCACAAGCAGTTACTAATTGGAGAAGTGAAGGAATACAGAAACAAAGGGAAAGCAGTTAAGCAAGATAGCTTGAACAATAATTCAACAATAAAACAGAGTCCTAGTTCCTCTGCAACGAATATGCCCCAGACTGGTTGGAACCAGAAGGTTGATGATTAAGATTCCTGAAACAGGGCTTCCCTGGTGGCGCAGTGGTTGAGAGTCCGCCTGCCAATGCAGGGGACACGGGTTCGTGCCTCGTTCCGGGAAGATCCCACATGCCGCAGAGTGGCTGGGCCTGTGAGCCATGGCCGCTAAGCCTGTGTGTCCGGAGCCTGTGCTCCACAACGGGAGAGGCCACAACAGTGAGAGGCCCATGTACCGCAAAAAAAAAAAAGAAAAGATTCCTGAAACACCACCCTGTTACCTCACTACCAACCAGTCAGAAGAAAGTCATACACCCTGCAACCCTCACCCCAAATGTTGCCTTTAAAAACCCTTCCATGAAAGCTATCAGGGAGTTCAGGTCTTTTGAGCATGAGCTGCCCATTCTCCTTGCTTGGTGCCTGCAATAAATGCTGTACTTTCCTTCAGCACAACCTGATTTTGGTAGATTGGTTTTACTGCTGGGAGGGTGGGGTGTGAAGCAGACCCAAGTTCAGTTCCGTAACAGTTTCTCTACCAATAAGAGTGATTCCTTCCCAAACCCAGCCTTATCTAAAGATCTGGATAAAGCAAGGAGCTGAGAGTTTAGAAATCCAAGTCTTAGCTATCACTCCACTCCAGACTTGTAGTAGGATTTTAGAAAGCCTCAGAGTGGTAATTAGGAAACCTGAGTTCTATAATAGTAAATAATAATAACACTATAATAACTACAATTTATTGGGAACCTATCAAGTGCTAGGCATTATGCCACATGCAATATAGGCAGTAGATTATCAATTATCCTACAATAACCCTTGTAAGGTAGAGGATAGTATCCCTATTTTAAGATGAAAAAACAAAGTTCTCAGAGGTTATGTAGTTTTCCCAAGGTCATACAGACAGTGAGTAATTAAGGTTTAAATCCAGGTTTAACTGCTCCAAGTTCATTTTCCTTCTCTTTCTATCTGATTCGTTGACCTTGAATAAGTTACCCAACCTCAGTCAGCTAAGGTTTTTCCTCAGAATATTATAAGTTTAGGCCAAGTCAGTGGTTTTCAACTATAGCTACACATTAGAGTTGCCTGAGGAACTTCAAGAAAATGATGCACATGCTGCACCCCAGACTAATTAAATCAGACTCATTGGAGGGAGACCCAGGCATTGTTTGTTTGTTTGACTCCCAAGTTGATTCTAATGTGCTACCAGAGTTGAGAATCACTGGAAGTGTGATATCTAGAATCCTTTCCAGTTCTTAAAAAACTCAGAAGTATAAGTCTCAAGAGATTCTGGATCTCATTTTTCCCTTTTTGGCTAAAACTATAACCTCTCTAATGTTAGACATTTCAGATTCCTGCTCACTAGGTTATTTTCTTTTCCCTTTAAACTTCTCCTATGGAATGAAATACCAATACAGTGATTTCTTGAAATTGAAGACATTTAAAACTTTAACAGAAATTTTGTAGGTTCCCTGAATCCCTCTACCCCTTTTACTGACTAAATAGAGGGAAAGAGACCATCATGAGAACTTGATTATTCTGACCCACACTAATAAGCAAAGTGAGGAAGCTTAAGATGCTAATAGCCGAGGCAGCTCTCAAATCATCTGCTTGCCAACTTGGATAAGAATCAGGTGGGGGCCTTGGCCTAATCTACAAGTGAAACTCATTTATTTTTGCATGTGAGCTGTAATCACTGGTTGTCGAGCTCTCCAAATCTTGAGCTGGGAGAATTATTGTTAAGAGCTGAATGGGAAGAACGGATTACACAAAATAAATCCTTGCAGATACAAAACCAACACTAGAAAACCCTTGACCATCATGCTTTGTTTTGTTGGGCTATGAACTGTAGGATTTTGCTTGGGAAATGCTTTGCTACGTATAAACAGCAACAAGGAGCTGGCAGATACAACCGGCTTTATGTATAAGTGAGTAGAAAGCACATTTTTTAAGCAGAAGGAAAATCATCTCATTAAATAGGTTTTTTTTGTTTGTTTGTTTTGTTTTTTTTGTTTTTTTGCGGTACGCAGGCCTCTCACTGTTGTGGCCTCTCCCGTTGCGGAGCACAGGCTCTGGATGCACAGGCTCAGCGGCCATGGCTCACGGTCCTAGCCGCTCCATGGCATGTGGGATCTTCCCGGAACGGGGCATGAACCCGTGTCCCCTGCATTGGCAGGCGGACTCTCAACCACTGCGCCACCAGGGAAGCCCATTAAGTAGGTTTTTAATAACTCTACAGCCAAATTTATCTCACTTTATTTAATGATTTCCCAGATGAGCTTACTTTCCCTCTAAATGCTGCATGATTGGCTCTGGACCTCACCTCTCCAGCAAAGAATCTGAGGAAGAGCTCACTGGTATCAAAAAACAAAAAACCTAAAAGGGATGATCTGTACTCTGGCTGACTTTGTCAACCAAATTATTCTGATGGCTGTAAATATTTTTGTAAATGTTCACCCCTTCACTGTCAAATTAATCCTGAAACAGTTCTTTCTGTAAGCATGAACAGGGAGAATACAATAACTACAAGCTGAATTAAACAAACCCTTCTCTCAAGGACACTGGTTCTAAGAATTCTCAAAAGTAGGCTTAAACCGAGTGGGATTTCTTTCCACTAATTGTCTTCTTAATAAAAATGACTGAAAATTGGGCATAGCTGGGTTGTCACAACAAAAATAAAGAACAAAATTAAAGAACTTTTGATGAGACAGATGGGTCTGAGTCTTTATCCTGTATACATAAATCACGATCACCAAATCATTGAGTAAAATAATTCTCAGGTTCAGGCAACCAATTTGCTATGGAGCAGAGATGAGCATCTTGGAGGCCACATGCTTCTGGGACTCTTAGGCAGAAGTCTGGTGGGGATAGTAGGGCTGTCTCTGGGACATGTGAAGTTTCTAAGAGGTCTGTCCTAAGCAAACATTTTAATTTCAAATGCTTTTGCACTTATACTTAGATCTTCCACCTCCTGCAACCCGAGAACGGCCACCAGGATGCAAAACAGTATTTGTGGGCGGCCTGCCTGAAAATGGTACAGAGCAGATCATCGTGGAAGTGTTTGAGCAGTGTGGAGAGATCATTGCTATTCGGAAGAGCAAAAAAAACTTTTGTCACATTCGCTTTGCTGAGGAGTACATGGTGGACAAAGCCCTTTATCTTTCTGGTAGGTGTTTAGTCATGAGGATTGTGCCCACCAGGCACAGCACACAGATTGGGGATCAGTGTATTTGCACCTGTGGCAGCTAAAGTTTGGGCTTAATGGCAACCTTTCTTGCCTTCATGGATGGAAAATGCATGTTACTACCTGATGTATTCCTTTAAAAGTTCTTAAGTAGTTCCCAGTTGCCTATGGGAGAACTCCAAAACTCCTTACTTGAAGTGTTAAAGGCCTTGATTATCTGTTTTACCTCTCAACATTATCTCCCAATCCTTCCTTCACATACCATGTCCTAACACTAAACTAATTCTAGTTCCCAGAATGTGCCCATGGTGTTTTATGCCTTTTCCTCTGACTAGAATTACCTTTTCCACCCCCACCCACCATACACACATCTTCATACCCTAAAGCTCCAGCTCAATCATAACCTCTTCTAGAAAGCTTTCCCTGACTTCTCTCCCCACTCTTCCCCAGGCTGGTTTGGGCACCCCTTCCTCAGTGCTTCTGCCATGCCTGGTGCTTCCTCCTAACATGACACCTGTAACACCATATGAGAACTGTCTCTTTCTACCTCTGTCTCCTGCAACAGAGAATGAACTCCTTAGGGGAAAGACTGTGTCTTATTTAACTTTGAATCCCCAGCATTTAGCACCTAACCTGGTACAAAAGTAGATGCTCAAAAATAACTATGGAAGTCAGTTAGTTACCAAATATTTATTGACTGATAATCAGAATGCTAGGTTGCTGATGATATGGCAAAGACTGAGGCATACAAAATTCTTGCCATCAGGGATATTACATTCTGAAGATGGTAAAATATGATATATATGTAAACAATATCAGGTACCAATAAATGCTATGAAGAAGATAAAAACAGCTAACATACCTGGGGTTGCTAGGAAAGCAAGTATTCTCTAACATTTGAATTGAGATTTGAACAATATGAAGGGGGTTGCCATACAAACATCTGTAGGAGAAGCATTCCAAAATAAGGAAGAACTAGTCAGAGACCCTAAGATGAAAATGGACTTGGCATGTTCAAGCAGAGGAGAGAAGGTAAGCATGACTAGAGCACAGTAAATGAGAGAGAGGCAGTGAAGGGAAATGAAGTCTGAGAGGTAAACAGTACCAAATTATGTTGGTCCTTTAATCTATACAGACATACCTTTTTTATTGCACTTTGCCTTATTATGCTTTGCAGATATTGTGTTTTTTTACAACTTGAAGATTTGTGGCAACCCTGCATTGAGCAAGTCTATCAAAGCCATTTTCCCAACAGCATTTCGTCACTTCGTGGCTCTGTGTCACATTTTGGTAATTCTGGGAAAATTTAACTTTTTCATTATTATTATATTTGTTATGGTGATCTGTAATCTTTGATATTACTATTGTCATTGTTTTGGGGTGCCACAGATTGCACCCATCTAAGATGGTGAACTTAACTGATAAATGTGTGTGTTCTGACTGCTCCACCGACTGGTCGCTCCCCCATCTCTGTCCCTCTCCTTGGGCCTCCCTATTCCCTGAGACACAACAATATTGAAATTAAGCCAATTAATAACCCTACAGTGGCCTCTAAGTGTTCAAGTGAAAGGAAGAGTCTCTCACTTTAAATCAAAAGGTACAAATGATTAAGCTTAGTGAGGAAGGCATGTCTAAAGCCGAGATAGGCCAAAAGCTAGGCTTCTCATGCCAAACAGTTAGCCAACTTGTGAATGCAAATGTAAAGTTCTTGAAGGAAATTGAAAGTGCTAGTTCAGTGAACACACAAATGATAAAAAACTGAAACAGCCTTATTGCTCATATGGAGAAAGTTTTAGTTGTCTGGATAGGAGATCAAACCAGCCACAACATTCCCTTAAGCCAATGCCTAATCAAGAGCAAGGTCCTAACTCTCTTCAGTTCTGTGAAGGCTGAGAGAGGTGAGGAAGCTGCAGAAGAAAAGTTTGAAACCAGTAGATGTTAGTTCATGTGGCTTAAGGAAAGAAGCCATCTCCATAACATAAAAGTGCAAGGTGAAGCAGCAAGTGCTGATGTAGAAGCTACAGCAAGTTATCCAGAAGATCTAGCTAAGATCATTAATGAAGGTGATACACTACACAACAGATTTTCATTGTAGATAAAACAGCCTTCTATTGGAAGAAGATATCATCTGGGACTTTCATAGCTAGAGAGGAGAAGTCAATGCCTGGGTTCAAAGCTTCGAAGGACAGGCACACTCTTTTTAGGAGCTAATACAGCTGGTGACTTTCAGTTGAAGCCAGTGCTCATTTACCATTCTAAAAATCCTAGGGCCCTTAAGAATTATGCTAATTCTGCTCTTCTTATGCTCTATAAATAGAACAACAAAGCCTAGATGACAGCACAACTGTTTAACAACATGGTTCACTGAATATTTTAAGCCCACTACTGAGACTGACTGGTCAGGAAAGAAAGATTCCTTTCAAAATATTAATGCTCATTGACAATGCACCTGGTCACCCAGGAGCTCTGATGGAGGTTAATGTTTTCATGCCCGCTAACACAGCATCCATTCTGTAGCCCATGGACCAAGGAGTCATTTCAACTTTCAAGTCTTATTATTTAAGAAATACATTTTGTAAGGTTATAGCTACCATAGATAGGGATTACTCTGATGGATCTGGAAAAATCAATTGAAAACCTTCTGAAAATGATTCACCATTCTAGATGCCATTAAGAACATTCGTGATTCATGGGAAGAGGTCAAAATATCAACATTAACAGGAGTTTGGAAGAACATGATTCTAACCTTCATGGATGACTTTGAGGGACTCAAGACTTCAGTGGAGGAAGTAATTGCAGATGTAGTGGACATAGCAAGAGAACTAGAATTAGAAGTGGAGCCTGAAGATGTGACTGAATTGCTGCAATCTCATGATAAAACTTTAACAGGTGAGGAGTTGCTTCTTAAAGCTGTGCAAAGAAAGTGGTTTCGTGAGATGGAATCTACTCCTGGTAAAGATGCTATGAAGATTGTTGAAATGACAACAGAAGATTTAGAATATTACCCAAACTTAGCTGTTAAAGCAGCAGCAGAGTTTGAGAGGATTGACTCCAATTTTGAAAGAAGTTCTACTGTGGGTAAAATGCTATCAAACTGCACTGCATGCTACTGAGAATTGTTCATGAAAGGAAGAATCAATTGATGTAGTAAACTTCATTGTTGTCTTAAATTTTAAGAAGTTGCCACAGCCACCCCAACATTCAGCAGCCACCACCCTGGTCAGTCAGCAGCCATCAACATCAAGGTGACACCCTCCACCAGCAAAACGATTACAACTCTCCCCCAAACTACCCCATCCAGAGAATGGATACATGTATAAGTATGGGTGAGTCACTTTGCTGTGCACCTGAAACTATCACAGCATTGTTAATCGGCTATACTCCAATATAAAATAAAAAAGTTTTTTTAAAAAAAGATTACAACTCACTGAAGACTCAGATGAAGGTTAGCATTTTTAGCAATAAAGTATTTTTAATTAAGATATTTACATTTTTTAGATGTCATGCTATTGTACATTTCACAGACTACAGTACAGTGTAAACATAACTTCAGTAGGCACTGGGAAATCAAAAACTATGTGTGACCCACTTTCTTGAGATATTCACTTTATTATGGTGGCCTGGAACTGAACCCACAATATCTCCAAGTTATGCCTGTAGTAATGAGTTTATTATTCTGGATACAATGGGAAGCCATTGAAGGATTTTAAGGAGTAGGGTGATGTGATCTGATATACATTTTAGAAATATCACTTCTGGGTAAAGAATGGACTGAAGGGTATGGGCAAGTGTGGTGACTAGTGGTTAGTTAGCTAACCATAGCATTAGTCCAATCCAGAAGTGATAGCGGCTTATATACTATGGTAGTTGGAGTGGAGATAGCAAGAACTACTCTGCATAAAGTCACTTGTTCCTGGTAAAAGTTCAGATTTGGGGAGACTGAAGCAATTGGAATTGGAATGATTTTCTTTGTAAATATTATAAAGTTTCATGGCCGATCCTTTGCTTATTTGAATTGTTATTTTTCTTTATGGGGCAGTGGACAAATAAGATGAAGGCAGAAGACAGAGTAATTGGAAAGGGCATAGAACAATTAACTACTTCCTCCCCTAACTACTAACCCTTCCCTAAGGGTTAACAATTTGGAAGAATTGGGTCCAAGTGCTAGACATTTTACAGAATCTGCATTCACGTAACAGGCGCTTGTTAGACATCTCCTTTGTGTAAGCTATTATGCTAAATGTTGTACAGAGTAGAAAAGGAGTTAAACCTAGTTCTTCCCTTTAATGAACCCTGGGTTAGTATGCAGTCATACATTCATTTATTAAAGAAACATTGAGCACCTGGCATTGCTCAAGACACTGATAAGACACACTCATTGCTAATAATAATGACATTTGAAAGTTATGTGTGCTGTACAAGAAGTATGGTAAAGTGCTATGGAAGTTCAGAGGAGAGAGAGGGAGGGAGGAAGGGAGGATGGGAGGGAGGGGGGAAGAGAGAGAATTTGAAATTGTCTGGTTCCTGACTGGGGTTATCAAGGTAAAAGGTAGCATTTAGACCAAGTCTCTGACAAAGAGAAAGCATTTGAATGTGGACAATGGGGCATAGATACAGCATGAGCAAAGGTACAGAGGTGGTAGGTTTTGATGAACGTTCAAGGAAACAATAAGTAGTGGTTTGTGTACTGAGGGGACATGAAAGGAGAAGCGAAAACATCCATCGTTAGTACACTTTGAAAGGCTTAACAGTTGGGTCTTTACTTCTCAGATAACAGGGAATTGTTGAAGAAATTCTTGAACAAGGAAGAAGATTGTTTCTGAAAGATTAATGTGACCGCTTTGTATAAAAATGGGTAAGAGGAGAGGAGGTCAGTTAAATACCTGTTGCAATAGGCCAAAGAAAAGGTAATGAGCATTGGAAAAATTAGGCTGGTAACATGGGAGAGGAGAAGAGGAGGCAGATGTAGAATGCTCTTTTTACATTTGCTAAGTGCTGTAAAATCCAACTACTGAAGATTTAACAGCCCTTAGCAATGATAACAGAGCATTCCACAATAGACTATTTTAATAAAAACTTAAAGGTCTTGAAAAGCCCTGAACAGTTGTACATAAAAGACAACATGCTGCTCAGGATGTATCCATCTAAATGTCATTGAAATCAGCTCTCCGTTAACAGCCACCTGGAAACATTCTCACGGCTGCCAAAGGAAAGGAGGTTGCACTGTAATGTGAAAACAACTAATTTTTCCCTTTAAATTTGAACCTGCTCCCTGAAAGTTTACACGTGCTAGAAAACTCCTGAATTGGATGGCTGTTCTCCCACTTTGTAAAAGAAAGAGGTTAAAACAAACAAACAAAAATCCCTTAGAAAGGGGCTAGAAATGTAGACATAATTGTTTTTTCTGTTGGAGTTTGAGCACCTTTGGGAGCCGGCATTGTACACAGCGCAGCACCTCAGAGCATCACAGTATCTTGTGTATGTTTATGCAAAAGTTTCATTTCCTCCTCTCATTTGATCTTCTCCACAATCCTCGCAGAATAGTCAAGGTAATCATTAATAGCCCCATTTTTCTGGTAGCTCAGATAATTTAATAAGATGAATGGGTGTGAAAGTACATTGTAAACTTTAAAGGGCTCTAGCAAAGTTTACTTATGAAATGTATTTATTCTTCCTCTTTCTAAAAAGAATATTTTAGTGTGACTGGGAATTATTCTTTATAACAGCTTTATTTAGGTATAATTGACATACAATGAACTTCACGTATTTCAAAAATACAATTTGATATTATTGACACATACAGCTGTGAAACCATCATCATAGTCAAAATAATGAGTATGTACACCTCTCCCAAAAGCTTCCTTCATGCCTCTTTTGTAATCCCTTCTTCCTAACCCTCCCCAGTTCTCTCCCCAGGCAAACACTGATCTATTTTCTGTCAGATTGGTGTGCGTTTTCCAGATTTTCATATAAATGAAATCATATATTTTGTATGCTCTTCCTTCCTTTGTATAGATCCAGATTTCCATTTGGTATCATTTTCCCTGTAATTGAATCTCCTTTAACATTTTCAGTAGTGCAAGTCTGCTCCTGATAAATTCTTTCAGCATTTGTATGTATCAAAAAATTTATTCCACTTTTTTTAAAAGGTATGTTCTCTGGGTATAGGATTCTAGGTTGACAGTTTTTTTTTCTCTCTCTCAGATGTTGCTCCACTATCTTCTTACTTGCATTGTTTTCAACAAGAAATATGATGTTATCCTTATCTTTTTGTTTCTCTGTACATAAAATGTGTCTTTTGTCTATGGCAGCTTTTAAGATATTCTCTTTATTGCTGATGTTTAGAAATTTGATTATGATGTGCCTTGGTATAATTTTCTTCATGGTTTTCCACTTGGGGTTCATTGAAATTCTTAGATCTGAGTTTTCATCAAATTTGGACATTTTTCCTTCCTTATTTCTTCAAATATTTTTTCTATTCCCTCCCCTGTCTCCAATCATGGCTCCAATTAGGCATATATTGGACCCCTTGAAGTTGTCCTACATCTCACCAGTACTCTGTTCATTTTTTTAAGTCTTTTTTCTCTCTGTATTTCATTTTGAATAGTTTCTATTGCTATGTCTTCAAGTTCATTAATCTTTTCTTCTGTGATGTCTAATTTGTCATTGGTCCTGTCCAGTGAGTTTTTTTCAACTCAGACATTGTAGTTTAAATCTGTAAAAGTTTGATTTTGGTTCTTTTTTTATGTCTTTTGTGTTTCTACTTAATATGTTTTGTCTTTTCTCTAGCTTCTTAAGCATATGAAATCCAACTATAATAGTTTTTATGTCCTTATCTATTAATTATATTATCTGCATCACTTCTGGGTCTGCTTTGTTGACTGATTTTTATCTTTATTATGATTTTCCTGCTTCTTTGCATATTGGGTAACTTTTTATTGGACACCAGACATTGTGAATTTTAGCAGGTGACAGATACTTTTCATTCCTGTAAGTATTCTTGACCTTTGTTCTGGGATGCAGTTAAGTAACTTGAAAGTTTTTTTATCTTTTTAGGTCTTGTTTTTAAGTTTTGTTCAGCAGAACCAGAGCAGGGTTTAGTGTAGGGCTAATTTTTCCTCACTAAGGCAAAACTCTTTTGATTACTCTATCTAGTGCTCTCTGAATTATTAGATTTTCTCCTCTGGCTGGTGTGAAAAGGAAATAGTCCTAGCCCTGTATGAGCTCCAGGGATTATTACCTCTAATGCTCAGGTAATTCACACATAGATAGACATCAGTACTCAGCTACATAATAGTGGAGGACCCTCTGCAGATCTCTGAAGCTCTTTCTCTGTGTAGCTTTCTTCTTTCCAGTACTCTGCCATGCAAACTGTCTGCCATAGTCTCCCTGGATTCCCAGTTCAATCTCCTCAACTCAGGGAGATCACCATGCTTTGCCAGAGTTCCCCTCCCTGTGCTGAGGCCTGGAAACTCTCTCCAGGCAATAAGCCAGGGGAATCTTAGTGATCTCTGTCTTCATTGCCTAATGTCCAATGTCTTAAAAACTATTGTTTCATACATGTTGTCCATATTTTTAGTTGTTTAAGGCAGGAGTTACCCTGCAAGCTTGCGCTTAGAATGAAATGAGATAAATGTGTGTGGAAGCAGCTAGCTCAGCTTCTGAAACTTAAAAGGTTAATAAAAACTTAATAATTTTTTTGATTTTTTTGCTGAGAGATTTAACTTGGGTGCTATAACTGACACCAAAAGTGGAGGTGTGGACTTGAATCCTGGTTTTCTGAATCCTAGTCCTATACCAGTATACTATAAGCATACTACCACTTTTTTTAAGGATCCCAAATTATATGTCACCTGGATCACATACCACTCCCCATTATATCTTTTCCACCCCCCCCAAAATGGTTCCAAGTCACCAGATACACCTAGGAAGCAATTTGGGGGATTGAAATGTCGAGCTGATTTACATTTATCAAAATTTTATTGATTTTATTTAAATTTTATCTAAATTTTATCAACATTTAAGTTTTACCAAAATTCTGAGTGGCGGGATGACTGACACTCTTGAAGTTATCCAAAGACACCACAATTTGAGGCCACCTTTTGCATGCTTCCCAGCCCATGGTGCCACATAAAGCTTATTCTTGATACAGTTACCCACAGAGCCTCCCTCTGTCACAGGTAAGGTGGCAGATGGAGAAATGAAACTCCTATGAATAAGACTGACCCAACCATGGAATAATAAACTATTATCAGAGATAGAGACTATAATCCAAGTCTTTAATGTTCTTCTTGCTAGTAGTGGGGAGAGAATTTGGGGTTATGTGGTCCCTGGAAACTGCTGTGACTGCATCTGAAAAGCTACTTACAGTGTCTCACTCACTGGGCTGTTCTTGTTCTCTCCTCTCTCTCCCTCTTGTGCACTTAGGTTACCGCATTCGCCTGGGCTCTAGCACTGACAAAAAGGACACAGGTAGGCTTCATGTTGATTTTGCACAGGCTCGAGATGACCTGTATGAGTGGGAATGCAAACAGCGTATGCTTGCAAGAGAGGAACGCCACCGTAGAAGGATGGAAGAAGAAAGGTTGCGCCCACCATCCCCACCTCCAGTGGTCCACTATTCAGATCATGAATGCAGCATTGTTGCTGAAAAACTAAAAGGTATACAAAACACTCGAGCTTTGTGATTAAAAGAGCTCTTTTCTTTGGAGAAATGTAATAAATATATTTGTATTGTTGACAGTTGTCCTTGAATTTCCCACTGAGGGATTCTAAGCATTTCTTGTGTTGAAGCCTTGCAGTTAGAAAGGTGTACCTAGTAATTCAAGAGCCAAAAAATTTGTCCCTCCCACCTGTGTCTGTGATCCTTCACTGTCTCAAGTTACTTTTTTTCTCTCCATACATCAGGTGACTAGAAAGAAACAATTTTTTCCCACTTTTCCACATCAGAGAATTTTAGCTGTGATCCATGACTTGGGACCTGTAAGCACCTCCACCCCCTTTCATTGTGGATAGCAAGTTAGTTTTGAATTCTAAGTCAGAATAAATCAGAAAAATAGAACTTGATGTGACCTCAGAAAACTCTGATAAAATTCCATTTTATAGATGAGAAAATGGAGGGCCAGAGACTAGTTACAGTATACATTCTTCTTAGATTACTCAAAGGCGTAGCTACTACCAACTAAAAGAGGACTCCTTTAATCACACATTTATTTCACACAGTAACTACAGAGACTTCCAGACATTGCTAAATCAGACTGCTTTCCCTTTAGTTTTGATTCCTGTTCCCCTTGCTTGACTCTCAGAGCCATTTTGCTAATTTAACCTTAATTGCCTTGCCTGGTCTCCTGTGTTAGTAGCTCAAATCCAGTTTTTTCATTCTATGAGTATGGTTGATTTTACTGGATGAGTGCTGGTGTCCCATTGATCTTATTGGTGACACCAACCCAGCTCTAACAGTATGAATTTTCCTTGCTTCTTGTGCTCTAGGCTCAGCAAGATGCTGCTAATTCCCCTTTGCAAATAGGTCTCATTCACCAAACTTGTTTGCACCTTATAGCCTAAGGGTTTCACACGTTAAAGAAATCCTTTGTTTGGATTGATTTGTCTTCCTATAAGAGAAAAGCAGAAAACATAGAGTCCAGCGTAGAGACACAGAAATAATGGTACACTTTGAAAAGCTGGAAAGGCTGAAAGCATTGGTAAGATGCCAGGTCCAAGACTTAACTGTTCACATAAGACCAAACAGCTCAGTTTGAATTTTTATTAAAAAAAATGAATTTGCTGGTTGTGTGGAACTCAAGCAAAAAGTAAGCATCAATGAATCAACTAAACATCAATAATTTTTTAAAAACTGAGCATCAACATAAAGACTGTATGTAAGTAATGAAATGAAAACTGCTATAACGGTGAGGCTGACCTCTCATTACACATCTGCACTTAAAAAGGCAAGTGGTAAGAAGTTCACATTACAGTGAGAGATGGTTCCACTGGACATAAGGGTTCCTGGCTAGAGAGGGATGTGGAGTCCTACAGTGGGCCTTCAATGGGATGCTAATGGACTCTCCCTCTCAGGAGTCTTTAACAGCAGAATATGTAAGTGGCTATCTCAGAAAGCTGAACCAGAGGCTTTGGAAGCTGAACCAGAGACTACTATTTTAACATCAGAGAGTAACTCCTAACTAGCTGTAGAAATCTACTTGGAGGGTTCCTCAGGCAAGAGAAACAGGACGTGGCCAAATGTAGAAATAGAATGAATTACATCAAAATAGATTGTGACTGGGACTGAGTGGAAGGCCTGGGGCTGGATTGGATGCAGGAGTGATGTTACAAAAAGTCAAAGATGTAAGTGTTTATACCTAAAGAATTGCCATTTAGCTGTTTATTTTTTTTTTTTTCGGTACGTGGGCCTCTCACTGTTGTGGCCTCTCCCGTTGCGGAGCACAGGCTCCAGACGTGCAGGCCCAGCGGCCATGGCTCACGGGACCAGCCACTCTGGGGCATGTGAGATCTTCCCGGACCGGGGCACGAACCCACGTCCCCTGCATCGGCAGGCGGACTCTCAACCACTGTGCCACCAGGGAAGCCCCTAACTCTTTCTTAAGGCTCCCTCCAAAGGTTTAATTCCATGGATCCAGGATAAAGTTACTGTCAAATGCAAGTTAAGCTCAAGACTCAAGTTTACTTGTGCTTATTAAAAAATAAGATTGTAGAATTCTGAAGTTCTCTCACTGCTAATTTATATATTACACACATGCACACACACACACACACACATACACACAGAGGTTAAGAAATTTGCAATATGTGAAAACTATGTCAGTAAAGAAAACTTTAAGAAGAAATACTCTTGTTCTGAAAATTCTTCGTAGATTACAACCAATCTGACTACTTTTGGAATCTTTCATTCTTTCAGTCTCTCTGCCCACCTGCTGCCTGTGTGTGCACACGTGTGCATGCATGGTTCCTCACCCTCTGCAATTAATTCATTTCACAACCTTTGCCAAAAAGCCATGGTGGCCTCCTTGCCAGCATGTTGGGAAAATAGATGGAGATTTGGTTACTTTTGATGACTCTAAAAATAAATTCTCTTTTTTCAGATGATTCCAAATTCTCAGAAGCCGTGCAGACCTTGCTCACCTGGATTGAGCGAGGAGAGGTGAACCGTCGCAGCGCTAACAACTTCTACTCCATGATCCAGTCGGCCAACAGCCACGTCCGCCGCCTGGTGAATGAGAAAGCTGCCCATGAGAAAGACATGGAAGAAGCAAAGGAGAAGTTTAAGCAGGCCCTTTCTGGAATTCTCATTCAATGTGAGTGGAAGTCATAGTTCTGCCAGAAGGGTGAGAGGGCACTTCACTTAGTCATCACTCTCTCTACACAGGAGCCAGGGCTCCAGAGCCATCCTGTGTCAAGACGGAATGCCCTCTTCATCACTGCCTTGTGCTCTTCTTATATTGCCAAATGCCCGAGCTCCGGTTTCATGGGAATCATGTGCGCACCCCCTATGTTCATTTTCTGTGGTATATCTACTTCAGCTCCTTAGAAACACTGACACTTAGACCACAATCCTGTGATTTTACTTTCGCTTGTTCTCAAAGTAAGTTACAAGCAGCCTCAGGCTCCAGTGGAAAATTTGGTATTTCACTGCTGAAGTTAGAATGTAGCATCAGGATTTGTAAGCTTCTTTGCTTCAGATTTGCATCATTATGCTTTTCAGGTATTCCATTTTAGGGATAAATGTAATAATATTTCCCAAGGTAATTGAATAAAAGCCAAATCTGCTACTTCTACCTTTTGTTTTTAGTTTCCTTTCTTCAACATTTCCTTTACTGGATGTCAGTGGACACTGAGAGGGAATGGGAAGCCACTGAAATAGCCATTTTCAAAAATTAGTACCACTCCAAACCTATCCAGGTTCTCTTAAATGAGCAGAAAAATTCTCAAATAATGTTTTTAGTTCACCTTATTATAAAATTATGAACTCTTATCTTTTGAGTAAGAAACTGTATTCACGTTAGGAACAAAGGTACAGTTTTATGACTTTGCTTTTAAACAGTTATGGCCCACTCTTCTCATACTTGACTTCCCATACTTGACTGATACATAAATGGGATTAAGGAGGAGTTGTTTCATTTTCCATTTCTATTTTGAAGTTATCTATGGGCATGGAATCCAGGAGGAGAAAGCATATGTTTTTAGGGCTTCAGAATAAATAGAAAAAGAGAGCAGCAAGCATCATGGGAATAGAAATCCTTAAATCATTAGTAGACAGGGTACAAACAGGGCTGTAAAGAAAGAAATAACACCTCTGAATTTTCTTACTGTGAACACCTAGCCAGGCAGAGGATCTTGTCCTTTTTTTCTTTTCCCAGAAAAAAGTCATGACTAAGTTTTCCTTCTCTTGAACTGATTGTGATAAAGCCCCCGAATATTTGTACACATTTCCTCATTTGACATTTTAAGCGACCCTGAAAAAATACCCCCTAGGACTGTGCTTACACACTATTCTTCCATAAAACTTGTGTTTCTCCAGTCAATAAGCCTACCTAGGTAGACTTAAAATAGATCCCATCCATTTTAGGTTTTGATTTGTTGCTTCTGGTTAAACATACCTCAGAATAATAAAAAGATGGATTCCATTGAAATGAAGCATCCAGGATCATTCTGAAAGGCTAGTTTAAGAAGCCAGTGGTCAAAAGGAGCTGGTACAGTTCACCACTTGATGTCCTGTTGTGCAGGGTCAATAGTGCTAAATCACATTCACCATGACTCTTGCCTCTCCTGCCTGAATGAATACAGACTGCCTGTATGAAAAAACTTTAGTCACCATTTCACCCTAAACCTTCTAGAATTCATTTTTTCTTTTTGTATATTGATATCTTTGCCTTTGCGTCCCCTTTAAACTCATGGTATGCCAACACACATAGCCTTTTTTTTTTTTTTTAGCACAGCTCTAGTCCAGTAGTGTCATAGGAGACACACTAAGCCTAATGCTTCTCATTTCTTTTCTCCTCCCTTTTGCCATCCCTGGATGATGCTGATTCAACTGTTGATCTGATGCTACAGTTGAGCAGATAGTAGCTGTGTACCATTCTGCCTCCAAACAAAAGGCTTGGGACCACTTCACAAAAGCCCAGCGTAAAAACATCAGCGTTTGGTGTAAACAAGCTGAGGTTAGTAACTTTTTACTCTGGTAGCCCCTCAGGGGGACAGTTTCTTTCTTTAACAAGTTATTGATTTGGAGTTTAGCTAGAATTAAATAGTGCCAAGCTCCCATGGCCACAACAAGGCCCTAATGAAACACTGAGACATGTTCTATAGCCTGTCATTGTGTCCAGACCACCTGCTGCCAAAAGGGTAATAAATGTGCACATGTTGTCTTGAATGCATTCTGCTGGGTGGAAACCTTAGTAGTGAAAATGTAGCTGCGATAATTAATAAGTTTACTTCCCTAAGCTAGCTAGTCTTGGGTACAACAATAATTACTGACCTGTGCATCTAGTGTTAGTAATATTAGGGCTGTCTTACATTTATTAGAGCATCTTGACAGTTGAGGCTGAAAGCTGCCTGGTGTTACATTGGAGCACTGAAATTTCTGAGCTTCTTTTATCAAACCCGCTCAGCCACCTTTATAGGTGGCAGCTTTAAAGGTAACAGAGGACTCTGATTTCAAATTAAGATTGACACACACCTCTCTGCTTGTGCTCAAGTGACATTTTTAGCATAACACTAGAACATATCTGATGTGATTAGGTTACGATTCTAAATCTGAGATTAAAAGCTGAGATGGGAGGTTTGTTTACACCAATGTGCCTTTGGAATGGTGTTACATAGTCCTCAAGTTTTTCTGTTCCTATGTGTAGCTTCCTTACCCAGCCAGCCCTGACACTTTCCATCTATGTATGCGGCAACTCTTTCAACTTCGTTTCTGAGTCCTCTTTGCCAGTCTAGTAGCAGTCCCATTATATCTATCAATGCAGGTTGTCATATTCCTTAATAGTTAAATAGCACTTGTATGGAACTTACATATTATAAGGCACTTTCACATTGGTTAGCTCACCTACGTGAGCCCCTCAATAGATGTGGTGTAGTGGAAAGAACCTTGGACTTGGAGTTGACATGAATCCAAAGCTCAGCTCTGACACGTTATAGCTGCGTGACTTTGAGCAAGTTAGTCAGCCTTTCTCAGTCCTTATTCCTTCACCTGGATTAAATGAGATAAGAGATATGTAGACAGTATGAAAATATAAATGCTATATAAATGAGAACTAGTATTATTTCAATTTATCATTAACAACTCCATAAGGAATAATAAGTAAGTAGAGTGTCCGTTTTTTACATGTGAGGAAACTGAGACATAGAAATGTTAAGCGATGTGGGCTTCCCTGGTGGCGCAGTGGTTGAGAATCCGCCTGCCAATGCAGGGGACACGGGTTCGAACCCTGGTCTGGGAGGATCCCACATGCTGCGGAGCGGCTGGGCCCGTGCGCCACAACTGCTGAGGCCCATGGGCCTAGAGCCCATGCTCCGCAATGGGAGAGGCCACCATAGTGAGAAGCCTGTGCACCGCAACAAAGAGCCCCCACTCTCTGCAACTAGAGAAAGCCCATATGCAGCAATGAAGACTCAACGCAGCCAAAAATAAAATTCAAAAAAATGTAAAAAAATTTAAAAAAAAGAAATGTTAAGCGATGTGCACACAATTACACAGCTAGTAAGTGGTCAATTCAGGCCTAGAAATTCTTCTTCTTCACTCTGTGCGCTGGTATAAACTGACTTGTGGTCTTGAGTCAGTCATTTAATCTTTGTGAACCTCAGTTACCTAATCTATAAAATGAAGATAATAATCTATTCCTCTGTCTTTCATGAGAGTACATGACATAGTTTGTGTGGCAACAATTTGAGAACCGTGAAGAGAGATTAGAGGAAGATAAGCCCACATCTGTTCATAAACCAACAGTCTCAGCCATCAGTTCTGACTCGGCAAAGGGATCTATGAGTCACTAGGGAGAAATCCTTGAAGACATCAGCCCAGCGGAGGTTAGGGTCATAAAAAGCCAGTAAAGTTTTTAATTGTTAAGAAAATAATAATTAGGATCAAAAAAGGAACCGATTATCTTAGTGTAGCACAAAATGATTTTAGAATGCTAGGGCTACCTCATGTTGTTGAGCCCAACGAACAAAATTCAGCATTTCAATTCAGACGTTTACTGAACAGTTTCTCTGTCTCAGGTATCATGACAGGCAATGCAGGATGAGATGGTCTTTGCCCTCAGGGAGCTAAAAATGTAACAAAAGTGATCAAGGGGAGGGTTGGAGATAGCACTTAAATTTATTTATTTGTTTTTAAAATTTTTATTGGGGAATAGTTGATTTACAATGTTGTGATAGTTTCACGTGTACAGCAAAGGGAATCTGCTATACATATACATATATCCACTCTTTTTTTTTAGATTCTTTTTCCACATAGGCCATTACAGAGTACTGAATAGAGTTCCCTGTGCTATACAGTAGGTCCTTATTAGTTATCTATTTTACATTTAGTAGTGTGTATGTGTCAATCCCAATCTTCCAGTTTATCCCTCCCCCTCCTTTAACCCCCTGGTAACCGTAAGTTTATTTTCTACATCTGTAACTCTATTTCTGTTTTATAGATAAGTTCGGTTTTTTGATTCCACATATAAACAATATCATATGATATTTGTCTTTCTCTGTCTGACTTACTTCACTCAGTACGACAATCTCTATGTCCATCCACGTTGCTGGAAATGAGATTATTTCATTCTTTTTTATGGCTGAGTAATATTCCATTGTATATATGTACCACATCTTTATCCACTCCTCTGTTGGTGGACATTTAGGTTGCTTCCATGTCTTAGCTATTGTAAACAGTGCTGCAATGAACATTGGGGTGCATATATCATTTTGGGGGTTTTTTGGGGGGGTTTTTTGGTTTGGTTTTTTTTTTTTTTGCGGTACGCGGGCCTCTCACTGTTGTGGCCTCTCCCGTTGCGGAGCACAGGCTCCGGACGTGCAGGCTCAGCGACCATGGCTCACGGGCCCACCCGCTCCGCGGCATGTGGGATCTTCCCAGACTGGGGCACGAACCTGTGTCCCCTGCATCGGCAGGCGGACTCTCAGCCACTGCGCCACCAGGGAAGCCCAGCATGTATCATTTTGGATTATAGTTTTCTCCAGGTATATGCCCAAGAGTGGGATTGCTGGATCACATGGTAGCTCTATTTTTAGTTTTTTAAGGAACCTCCATACTGTTCTCCACAGTGCCTGTACCAGTTTACATTCCCACCAACAGTGTAAGAGGGTTCCTTTTTCTCCACACCCCCTCCCGCATTTATTGTTTGTAGATTTTCTGATGATGGCCATTCTGACTGGTGTGAGGTGATACCTCATTGTAGTTTTGATTTGCATTTCTGTAAAAATTAGTGATATTGAGTATCTTTTCACATAGCACCTAAATTTAAAATATCCAAAATCCTTAATTTAGTTTGAATAATTCAGAAAAATAAAAGTTGAGAGAAAAATGCTTAATATGCCTTCCAATTGTAGAAAAGCAGTATTAGTCTCTACCTTCCCTTCAACGCACACAAGTATCCATTTTAGGGGGTGGGAGAGGCTGTTTGAAGTGCCCCACCCATTACAGAAAGCCCTGCTGATACAGTGTTTCCTTTTTCATGGGAGGAGTGGAGCCTCTGGTGCGAGAACTGACTTGTCTAGGCCACAACCCTTTTGTAAGCGAATTTGCAATAAAATAGTCTCCATTAATATTATTCATCAAGGCTCTCTGTAGTTATAGCAAGCCTACCTATCTGGTGGATATATGTTTGAGTTTAATTACTTCCTCAGTAAAGATAGCTATGCCAGTAAGCCAGACATTTCTCTGGGGCTGTGGAGAGCTGAGAGCTGTACACCCTGTCACCTAATATTGCAGCAGAGCTTCCTTGGCACAGTGATGGGGATAAAGCACACGGCCAGCATGACTGACTACATGTTTTGTGATATGCCTTGTAGACTTTGTAGGGACCCAGAAAAATGCTTCCTGCCTGTTGGATTGGACTAAATTAAGGTCTGCCCTGAATACCTTAATCTTTATAAGTAAAACTACTGACAGTGGAACATAACTCATGACCTTTCTTTGCCATTGCATTCCCTAAACCTAAAAGATTTCGTCTACTCTATATTGGCACCTCTTTAAATCGTGGCTTTAAATTTTTTTTAACCTCTGCATACTTTCACTTGATGACAGGCAACTCTGAGGACTAAAAGGAGGCATCCTGTAGAAAGTGACAAAACTGTCCTCTTAAATTGGGACTGCCTCTTAGCACCCCACTGAGAATCAGAGCATCTCAGTGACCTAATCAACTAAACTGACTTTTTCTTGACCTAGGCATCAAAGCTACAATTCCTAAGTTAGGGGTTTCATCAAGGTAGAAGAGTCTGACATTGAACCTTTCTTACCAGTTGCCTCGGGGAATAAGCCAGCTGGTGACCTCCTCACATCACAAAGTACCTGTTATTTGTCTCATTGTCATCCTGCTTCCAGCAGCAGACACTGTCTCACTCTGGTGAGAGAGAAGTTATGAAGTAAGAAGAAAAAGTCCCCACCTTCAGGGAGCTAAGGCACTCACCCTGGTAGCATCTGCCAAGCAGACTAGTTTGATAATGAGTCTTTTTCATTGGTTTACTTTCCTGATTTACATGTGTGTGAGGCTCCTACTGATACCATTTGAAAGGGTAATAAAAATAAGAGAAGGCTGAAGTCCCTTCCCTTACTAAAAGTTAGCATCTACAGTGACTTTACTGACAGTGCTGTGTGTTGTGGGAACTCTTTTTCTATAGAATCATTCAAAACCTGTGTGTTTCTCTTACCATGATCCTGGCCTAGATTACAAGTTAAACTTTGGATGGCATATAAGAAACTAGAACCATAGCAGTAGGCACCAAGAAACTCCCTTGCATTCTCCCTAATGTGAGATTTTTATACCATTGGACCAGAAGAAAGGGTAGATGGTGATTACGTACTAGCATTCTCGTGAAATGAAATACCGTGATTGCTAAAATAACTTTCTAGATTTCCAGGCCTATCATTCCAAACCCCAAAGAACTGGTTGCAGATAGATGTTCAAGTTATCTGCATGCCCTCGTTTTAGGACCCATTTGCACTAACACTAGCTATTGGCTTTCAGCCATCAAACCCCATGCTAACAAAATTTGGATCAACCTAATTTGTATTTCCATTATGTAGCATATAATAGACATTGATTAAGAGCCTGTGTTTGTGCTTTGCTCCATTGGCTTGAATGATATCTCAGAATCAAATTTCTGTGTAAGTGTAGGAGCTATCTCCCTATCCTCTGCTCCTTTCCATTCCTTCATCTGGCCCATTCCCCACCAAGTATCCTGTTAATTTTCAAAGTATGGGTAAGTACAATTTTGTTACACAATTCATAAGGAACTTTTCTTTTATTATAGTCATGTTTCTATCATAAAATATGAGTAAGATGAATTTAAGTCCACATAACTTTTTTGGAAACTATATAGTTAGATAATTAACGTTCAATAATTTATGATTTGCCTACTTTATGATAAATCAAAAATGTCAGCTGGTACGAAGATGATTCTTTTCAGCATTTTCCTCTGTCTAGGGTTTCAGTTTTATTCTATGTTGAAAGTGCTTTGTCCTCCATTATGGAGCAATATGTGAATTTCTAAGCTTCGAAAAAAGTTACCACTAGAATAGACTTAAAGCCATTATAATGCATTTTGAGAAGTCACTAACAGTTCACTGTTTAGATTAAATATCACAGGTCTACCGTGGGCAACAGTGTGGTATAAAAACTTTAGGAAGGCTATCTTACCTTTTTTGATGTACTCTATCAGTGACGTGACCCAGTCAATTTCAGGCAGAGAATTACAAATGAAAATTTCTGGAAAATGTTTTTCCATGTCATTGCCACTCTTTTAGCTTCAGCACTGGATCCAACTATCAGGATGGGCAAAGGGGCAGATCTGGGAGGCAGCTATTTCTCTTGCTGCCTGCACTTCAGTGGCTCAAAGTCCTCCTGTTGCCTGCTCCTGTGTCCAGGCTAGGTAGAATGCCTTCCTTAGGTAAATGCCACCTTTTAGCCCTTCACTCTGAAGGTATTTGTTAGGATTTGATTCCAAAAGTAGAGCTTTTTTGATCCACCAGAGAATATAGAAAATAGGCATCTTAGATATCAAGTGCTTTACTTTTCAAAGAATTAAAATCTCACTTGCTTTACTTAGAGGTAGTGTCATTTACTGAATGCTCACCTTAAGTTTATTGCAGTATAGTATCCTATAGCCTCTATTGTTCTCTCTGTCTTATCTCCATTCATGTGACTTAGTATCGATATTTACAGAAAAAGTAATGGTACGGACCTTAGTTTCTTTGTAGCTAAGAAGGATTGTCTAGTTAGAGGGCTCTAGGCTCTGCCACTTTGCCTTCCTGACTGAATACTTATAGCAGGCTTCTCCTTAGTTTTTCTTACCCTCATTTCATTATCAGCTAAAAGAACTGGTAACTCTTGTTTCTGAAGTATTTTGAGGCATTGAGGTAAAATTTGCCCATAGGTCCATTATTTTTCTAGGAATTTTTTGAAGATGTGAAAGATCTCTAGATAAGCTGTATTACTTAGTTATTGAACATTTTATAGTTCTAAGAAGAGATTACACTTCCTTGCCCAGCTGGAAGCAGAAAAGATGCTTTGCGGATGCTGAGCAGCTACAGAGTGTGTCTTAGCTATCAGTTAGATCTTCCGGCCCTGGGACATTTCCCTAGAAGGAACACAATTTACTCTTCTGAGAAACGCAATAACTTTTCCAGAGTTAGACAACATGTCTGTGAATTGAGAGTTGGTCTCTGCTTATACCCTCTGACAGTCTACATTTTTGTTAGGCAGCTAGGAGAGCCACGACTTTTCCTGATGAAGTAAGTTGTACAATATTTGAATTTGCCAGTGTCAAACCTCATTATGATCACCCTTCCAGTAACAGCTCTTTGATAACTGAAATCCAGACTCCTGAGAAAGAATGAATTCTTAGAAATGGCAATTCCTTTATTGTTCTCTGTGCAATAAGACATAGCAAATGTCTCTCTTGACACAGTCCTTTAAAGTTCATTTTTCTCAAACAAGTCATTATTTTCTTCTATTTTAAGTAATGCCTCTGCAGCACATTGAGGGATCCTATGGTAGTATTTCTATTTTCTATTTCTTCTATTTTTCCTTTACTTCTTAACTCTCAGTGATAACACTGAATAGCTCACTTTTTAATAGGTACTTTTATTTATGTTTAGTGTAAACTTGATATAGAAATCATTATTTTTCCTGATAAAAGGAATAAAAAAGGAGAATATTAGTTGAGATAGTGATTAACTGTAGCATGAATTACTAAGAAATCCATTTAAAATACTTACAATCTCCCTAAATGGAGGCAATTGTCACCAGACGGCTTTGCACATTTTTTGTATTATGGCCCAAGTGCAGCTAACCTAGGCAAGGAATTCTCAGCTCACTGCTGAGGAGCCTCTGACAGGCATCAAGTGGCCTTTAAATGATTGCAAGCTGTTCTAAAATGGAGTTCTCATGCTTGATTTTTTTTGAAAAAGTGACTTTTCCAGTGTGATCTCAATCATTTCCGATGTTCTTCATGCCTTTCTGCAGATCTGTGTTTACATCTGGTAGCATTTCCCTTCAGCCTGAAGAACTTTCTTAAGCTTTTCTTATAGTGCAAGTCTTCGGGTGACAAATACTCTCATTTACATTTGTCTGAAAATATATTTATCTCATCTCCATTCTTGAAAGAATTTTTCTCTGAATATAGAATTCTGAATAAATAGATATTTTTTATTTATTCTTGCACTTTAAAGAATTGTTTCCCTAACTTCTGGTCTTTATTGTTTCTGAAAGAAATCAAAGCATTCAAATTGTTTTTCCCCTGTTTATAATATGTTGGTTTTTTCTGGCTGCTTTTAAAAGTTTCTCTTTTTTCCCCCAGTTTTTTTGATATATAATTGATATACAGCACTGTATAAGTTTAAGGTGTACAGCATAATGACTTGACTTACATGTATTGTGAAATGATTGTCACAATAAATTTAGTTAACTAAAGAGTTAGAGTTTCTCTTTATGTTTCATTTTCAGCAGCTTGACTATGGTGTTCCTAGACATACTGTTTTTCCACACATATTCTGCTTGGGGTCCACTGAGTTCTTTGAATATATAGATTAATATATTTCATCAAATTTAAGAAATCCTCAACTATTTTTTCTTCAAATATTTTGAATCATTTAATCTCTCCTCTCTTTCTGTGATTCCAGTTAGTTTCTCTGTTCTTCAGATTTGATAAATTTGTATTGTTCTCTCTTTAAGCTTTCTCTGTATACTGTCATCTCTATTCTACTGTAAAGCTCATCCGAAGTTTCTATTTCTCTGCTAAGATTTCCTATCTTTTCATTCATTATTAACATATTTCCTTTACATCATTGAGATAGTTATGATAGCTGCTTTAACTCCTTGTTCTGCTCATTTCCATATCTAGTTCATTTCAAGCTTGGTTTCTGTTGATTGTCTTTCCTCTTGAAAATGGGTCATCTCGACCTAGTTCTTGTAGGTATGTCAATTAACTGGGGGCTTTACCTGCTTATTGTGAATATTTTGCTTTTAAGTCTTTGGATTCTGTTATATTCTTTCAAAGAATGTTGATTTTGTTTTCTTTTGTTTTAATGGTCAATTTACTTCATTGAATTTAAGCTAGAAATTGTCTCTCTTAGATGGCAACTCAAATCTCAGTTCAGTTTTTTAGCCTTAACTGGGTTGTTTGGAATCTGCCGTGTGCTTTCATGGTTCAAGGGTCATGCAGAAATTTGTACAGTTCTTTATTTTTTATTTATTTATTTTGTGGTACGCAGGCCTCTCACTGTTGTGGCCTCTCCCATTGCGGAGCTCAGGCTCTGGATGTGCAGGCTCAGTGGCCATGGCTCACGGGCCCAGCTGCTCCGTGGCATGTGGGATCTTCCCGGACCGGGGCACGAACCCATGTCCCCTGCATCGGCAGGCGGACTCTCAACCACTGCACCACCAGGGAAGCCCTGTACAGTTCTTATACACAGAATTTGGATCCCTCTCTCTTTGACTATCTACTTTCTGGGATCCCCTCCTCACTTTCCATTGGCTTCCAGTGGTTGCCCTGAACTCTCTCCTTTATTTCTTGAGGATATGAAGACTTTGGATTTTCTATCTAAAATTTAGCCACCATATGAGGTGCTAGCTGTTGTCTGCTCTCAGACTAAAAGTCTCTTTAAAACTGGAAGACCCACACCCTTCTTCCAAGTGTCAGCTCCTCTTCAGAATATGCCTGTTTTTGTTCATTCTCCAATGCCATCAAGTAGTTAGGGATTTGGTTTGGTTTGTTGTTTTGTTCACAGAATATAGATATTATCCACGGAAGGGTTGATCTGGTAGGAGTTCAGCCCTGACAGCTCATTTTTACTCTAACTACTAAACCTGCAAATGTTTGATTAAGAGTTCTGTTGAGTAAGACTGTAAAGGGAGAGAGAAGAGGATAGAAAGCAGCAAGATCAAAGGATTTGACATGGTAATGTGAACATGGCAGAACCTTAAGGGAAAGTCCAGAAATCCATGTAAGAGGTGGAAGGTATTTCATGGTCAACGGTACTCTCTAAAATGGGAGGGATACAAGAATCATCGGCTGCTAGAGCTCTGGGTATGGAAAGAAAGCTTATGCAGGACAGAGTGTACAAAGTTTGCTTTGTGTATTGAGACTGTGCTCAGCCTCAACATGCCCCTTTGCCTTTGCCGTTTCCTTTGCCTTTGCCTTTGCCTTTGCCTTAAGACTACTCTGAAGTTTTGTTATACATTTAAAAAGACCCTGCTTTACCTAGTCCTCAATTCTGTTTATTTCCTCAACATTTTCAAGGCTTTCCCACCTAAAGAGCATACCTTTTAACCTTAGGAAATTCGCAACATACATAATGATGAATTAATGGGAATCAGGCGAGAAGAAGAAATGGAGATGTCTGATGATGAAATAGAAGAAACAACAGAAACAAAAGAAACTGAGGAATCAGGTAAAGATTATTCTGCTTTGCTTTATTTAACTAACACCTACTGGATGGGATGATATTTTAAAACCATTAACAACCGGTAAGGTATGGGCACAAACCCATCAGACTGGAAGCAGCTAGAGACAATTGGTAAGGCCATATAAGTACACACTGGCTGAATGTCAACCCTGTGGCTACAGGACTTACTGTGGTCTTAGTTTACTGCCATCTTTCATCATAGTACCTGACTAAAAGTGGACTTTCTCTTCCTAGGAGAATTGGACATTTAGGTGATATTGTTCTATATTTGGCTTGGACTTATTAATAATATATTCTACAGTAGAAACCATAAGACAGTTTATGTATAAATAGGTAACTAGCCAAACTTTTAGGAAAAAAGTTAGATCCCTACATCACTTATACTTTACACCAAAATTAATAACAGATGGATTGAAGATTCAAATGACAAAATACATATATAGCAAAAGAAATGTTGGAAAATGTAGGAGATGGTTATATGATTTGGGATGAAGATCTCCAAAGATAGAAATCTTAAAGGATATTTTTGACAAATGTATCTGCATAAAAATTAAATATTTCTCTTTAAAAATCACAAAGTTAAAAGAGAACCTAGGGCTTCCCTGGTGGCTCAGTGGTTAAGAATCCTCCTGCCAATGCAGGAGACACGGGTTCGAGCCCTGGCCTGGGAAGATCCCACATGCCCCGGAGCAACTAAGCCCATGCACCACAACTACTGAGCCTGAGCTCTAGAGCCCACGAGCCACAACTACTGAGCCCGCATGCCACAACTACTGAAGCCCGCATGCCTAGAGCCCGTGCTCTGCAACAAGAGAAGCCACACAATGAGAGGTCTGCGCACCACAAAGAAGAGTAGCCCCTACTCGCCGCAACTGGAGAAAACCCGCGCACAGCAACAAAGACCCAACACAGCCAAAAATAAAAACAAATAAATAAATAAATTTATTTTTAAAAAAAGAGAGAATCTACAAACTAAGTGGAAATATCTACAATATATGAGTCTACCTATCTGCTGCCTTCCATTGTGGTTACCTGGAGGTTTATTAGGAACCAAATAGGGGTCTACAAACAGTTGTCTGGGTAAAGGCTTTTGCTCTTACCTAGTATAGTCAGGACCTCACTGTGAGACAATAGCCATGGTATGGGTCCCCAGTGGAACTAAAATGGCAAACCTGTTGAACAGTATAACACACCACCCTTTAATTTCATAACAAATCATCTTGGAGGGGGGTTACCGTGGGAGAGGTTAAAACATCAGCTAAAAGATGAGTGTTTTCAGGTAAACCATTCTATACAATCTTAGCAGTCAGTAAAGCACGGTGGACAAAACACTAGACCTAAAGTCAGAACACCTGAGTTCTAGTCCAAGCTCTGCCTTTCTTGACATAGAAAGGACTTCTTCCTCAGTGAGCCTCAGCTTCCACACTTATAAGAAATACATTATAAAAACTGTCTAACAAAGATTTTGTAATGGTTAAGTGAATTCGTTCACTCCTTTAATAACTATTACATTCCCAGCCCTGTGCTAGACATTGGAGATATGGTAGTATACTGCCCCCACTGTGTGTGTGTGTGTCTGTGTGTGTGTCTGTGTGTCTGTGTGTCGTCTGTGTCTCTGTGAGTGTCTGTGTGTCTGTGTGAGAGAGACAGATAGAAAACAGATTGATTATAATGCAAATCAGAATTTATTGGTTCCTGTACTTGCATATTGAAGTGAGCAGCTCTAGCCACTTGAGGGATCCCAGAATCTTCACTCCATGAACAAAAACTCTTAAGGAAGGAAAATCACCGAGTCAGGATTTTTTAAAAGCATTCATTAGCTGTTACATCTGAATTTCCTCTATTTTTGCCATATGTTAGATCCCTAAACATATAAACCTCCATATATATTAAATAAACCCTTTGTAATCAGTGAATAGTTAATATTTTCAGAACAGCAAACTAATAACTGCAGACACATACTATAAACTTATAGCCAAGATAAACAAAAAATTTAATAATAATTGAGCTATTCAAATTATTTAAGTGTTTAGCCAGGATATTTTATAGCTGATTAATCTTTGATTTGCAGGATTGTCTCCACCTCAGAGTCTGCAGTATTGTATACAGTATAAATCCACTGTTACCCTGAAATGAATGCAACCGTAATTTCGAGCATCCACTTGATAAGTTGCTGAGTTTGAGGAATTATTGGGGGAGGAGAGGGGTATATGGGAGATTCAGATTGAATGTACTTACTAGGGTTATATAATTGCATTTTGCTTCTGTATCTCTTTTGAGTTAAAAGCTGTATTGGCTACTGCACAGAATCTTATTTGTTTAGAGACTGGAAACTCCCTGACAGATCATCTTATAGCTATTTTCTTTCCTGTTCCACATGCCAGGATGCTGCTTTGTCAAATAAAGCTATGTACAATGGACTTAATGGAGCTTACCAAATAGCTTTTCTCCCAGAAGGTTTCAATTCATTTTAATTCAAGGACTTCTGTGCATTTTTCTTCCCCTTGATCGTATCTAATTTTGTTATTGCATGTCTGTAGTACTCAACTGCAGAAATCCTGCTCAGTGTGAGCCGGTGAGCAGGTCCTCAGTTTTTATCTAAATCAGCTACATGTTTTAGTTATCACTTGGTTCCAATGAAAAGCTTAAGCAACTAGATATCAAAGGTTTTTTTTCTCTCTCTCCATGCTACCAAACTTGAATTTCAGGAGCCTATAGCATGTTTTTGGTTAAATATACTTCCCAGTCTGAGTCAAAGCTAGCAGTCTGTTACCTTTCCTTGAAGTGCCACAAAATTTCTGTTCTGTGAGATTCTCTATGGTAGCTAGCCCATATTTGTGATTCAGAACTGGAAATACTCTTGCCATGGAAGAAAAGACCGCTGTGCTCAAAGCAATGTGTTGAAGAGGGAGAATCACATCAAAGCAAATCATGATAGTGTGAAACTACTTCATTCTATTGTTAACCATGATGGAAAGTACATGTACCCAGTAAACATAAGGATAGCTGTTCCCTTTCAGCATCTATCTTCTGCCTTCTTCACTTAAATTGGTGGTTTTCAGATTTGGTATGTATGTGTGTATATATATATATATATATATATATATATATATATATATATATATATATATATATATATATATAAGAATCATTGGGTTACTTTTTAAAATTCAGATTTCTGTGCTATAGAGTCTGCTTCAATAGGCCTGTAATAGGGTTTGGGAATCTAAATTTTATCAGCCATCCTAAATGAATTATATGATCGTGGTCCAGGGAGCACATTTGGTAAACATTGACTTAGACTAATTCTCCACTGTTCTAGCCAAAGTTTTCTCTTCCACTGGTATCCAACCTCCTTCCTTCTCTCCTCCTACCTCCCATTATTCCCACTTTAGGAGTTTGATCAGTTAGTTAACAAGCATTATATCCTATCAGCTGATAGAAATAAAGATATAATATATGTAAATATACATAAAATGTAAGAAATACCACTTGGTGCTAACCTGGAAGGTACTGATTAGAATGCAGCCAGGGTAAGAGATAGTGTGGGCCAGAGTAGTCGCAGTCAGTGAAAATTGATCAAGGCCTTGAAAGATGAACAGGTTTGGATGAAAGCCAAGAAAGTAAGAAAGCATCTTGATGCAGAGAGGGAGAAGGAGCAGGGCTCAAAGAGGGAAATAAGAATGATGTGATTAGGGGTATAAAAGATTGAGTGGGCAAGATGAGCCTAGACCTTAGGGGACATGAATGCCAAGCTTAGACTTAGCATAGTAGGCAATATGTCACTATAAGCATGTCTTTCAACCATGGCACTTTTATGATAAAAGCAACATGAATTGTATATTTTAGGAGATAAGTTTGGATTGATAGAGACAAACCAGAGACTTTTATAGGAATTGAGATATAAAATGATGACGATTGGGACTAGTGAAGGCAACAGGAAATGAGAAAAATGATAGAAGAAAAAGAGGTAACAGAGAGTCTGACATTAAAGATGCTAGGAGTCATTTTGGTGGAATAAACTAGAGTCTTTGGTGCTAGATTGAATATAAATGATGAAGAAAGCAAAGAATTCAGAATGAGCCTAGGTTTTCTAATCTGGGAGAATGTAAGGTTGGTGATTTTATTAGTTTGCTAGGGCTGCTATAACAAGAACCACAAACTGAGTTGGTTAAACAACAGAAGTCTATCGTCTCACAGTTCTGGAGGCTAGAAATCTGAGATCAAGGCTCTGGCAGGGTTGGTTCCTTCTGTGGGCTCTGAGGGAGAATCTGTTCCAGACCTCTCTCCAGCTTCTGGTGGTTTGCTGGCCATCTTTGGCATTCCTTGGCTTGAAGATGCATCACCCCGATCTCTGTCTTCCTGTTCACATGACATTTTCCCTGTGTGCATGTCTGTCTCTGTGTCCAAATTTCCCCTTTCCATAAGGACACCAGTCATAGAAATCTATAAGCCCACCCCAATTACCTCATTTTAACTTGATTACCTCTGTAAAGATCATATTTCCAAATAAGGTCACATTCTGAGGGCTGCAAAGTATCTTTTTTAGGAAGACAGATTCAACCCATAACAGTAGAACTGATAGAAATGGACTGATGGATGGGACTGATTTGCAGAATATAATGAGATCAGCTTCAGACAGTAGGTAGTTAGGAAATAGATATAAGGGATTTGTATACAAATCAGGGTTGAAGAAAGTAGAAGGCATAGAAGATAGTAGTACAGAGGTGTTCATCTATACTCTGTTAGGAGTCAAAAAGGGAATAAACTACAAATATTTCCATAAATTTGGAGTATAAACAATAGAGATTAGTGGAATTTCATTTTTTACAATAGTCATAAGCCTAGAACATGGAAGGAACTCAATAAATGTTGGTTGAATTAATGAAAAATTTCTTATTAAACACTTTGAAGTAGATTTTATGATTTTGTGATCTTGAAAAATATGCAATAACCATAAATAATTAAATTTAACCTAGGTTTCCCTATGTGTCTTATTTTTTTCAATTAATAAACTTTAATTTTTAGATCAGTTTTAGGTTCATAGTAAAATTGAGCAGGAAGTACAGAGTTCCCAAATACTGCCTGTGCCCATATACACACTGTCTCCCCCACCATCTACATCCCGCACCCTAGGGGTACATTTGTGTTACAGTAGCTGAATACATCATCATCACCCAAAGTTCATAATTTGCATTAGAGTTCACTCTTGGTATACCATTCTATGGTTTTGGAGAAATATATAAAATGTATGTGTTCACCATTGTAGTATCATACAGAATAGTTTCAGGTAACTTAATATCCTCTGTGCTGAAGCTATTCATCCTTGCCTCCCCCCAGATTCCTGGTTACC